>NW_021144857.1:0-25744 GCF_900634775.1 Gouania willdenowi
AAATAACATCCCAAAGCTTCACACTGCAGAGGGGAACCAGACAAGGCTGTCCACTCTCACCTTTGCTTTTTGCAATATTTGTTGAAACTCTCGCAGCAGCTGTTTGTCAGAACTCTGTTATTAAAGGAATCCACTCATCCATCTCATAACACAAAATTAATCTTTATATGGATGATATATTACTCTATTTGGAAGAACCCCAATCCTCATTAGAAGAAGTATTTAAACTAATAAACAGCTTCTCTAAATTATCAGATTATTCCATTAACTGGTCAAAATCATCAGTCCTTCCATTAACAAAAAATTCATGGAACCCAGTAAGCCAAAACCCACAATACCCCTCCCCCACAAATATAATTAAATATCTAGGCTTAAATATATCACCAAACCTAAATGAATTAATTAAACTGAACCTAGACCCTCTGTTGGATAAAGTCAGAGAAGATCTG
The DNA here is from genome assembly GCF_900634775.1 of Gouania willdenowi. NCBI lineage: Eukaryota > Metazoa > Chordata > Actinopteri > Blenniiformes > Gobiesocidae > Gouania > Gouania willdenowi. Next base: position 450 of record NW_021144857.1, read on the forward strand.
TGAAGATGAAACAATCTCCCCATCTCACTCCTTGGCAGAATAGCCTCAGTTAAAATGAAAATATTACCTAAAATAATCTGTTCTCTATGATCCACTGAAACCACCAACACAATGGTTCCAAAGATTAGATTCTGCAATTACAAAATTCTATGCTAGGAATAAAAAACCTAAAATAAGCCTTTCAACCCTTCAAAAATATAAAAGCGAGGGTGGGTTGGAAGCCCCTAATTTCACAAATTATTACTTAGCAAACCAAATTTTATATTTAACAGAATGGCTAAAACCAAAAGAATACCACAACACCTGGCTAGAAATAGAACAGCTAGACTGCAAACATATAAACTCTCTGATCTCCCTTTTATCACTGTGACCCTCAAACGTCATAACTGCTTTATAAACCCACTGATTGCCTCCACCCTGACTGCGTGGTGGAAAGCCCTGGACATTAAAAAATGTTCAAAAACTAGTATGCTGTCTCCAATCTGGCACAACCCTGACTTTAGAAACAGAAAAACACTGCTCTATTTAAAAACATGGGATGAGAGTGGAACTATTCATCTCCAAGACCTCTTCGAAAATGATAAGCTCAGGACATATAACAATCTAACCCAAACATTCAATATAAATAAAAGTAATTTTCTTCAGTACACACAAGTAACAGAGACAATTAAGAAACATACGGCAATAGATTTAATCACATTACAACCTCCAGAACTGGCCATATATATGAAAAAATTCTCAGCAAAAACAAAAAAAAACTCTCAAAAATATACAGAGCACTCTTGAACACTAACTCTAATCACTTACCAATCGCTAAATGTGAAGCTGAACTCTCAATCACCACGAACATCAATTTCTGGACAGAAATTCGTATTAATACCTTTAAGATGACTAAAAACACAAATCTTCAGCTAATTCAATACAAGGTCCTCCACAGATCCCACATTACCCAACAGAAAATGTATAAAATGGGCTTCTCCCCAACAGACATCTGCTCTCAGTGCACCCAGAATACAGCTGATTCATATTTACATGCCGCATGGCTTTGTTCACCAGTTCAACAGTTTTGGTTTCTAATCACTGAAAAACTGTCCTCCATTTTGGACTACAGGATTCCTCTATCTCCAAATCTATGTCTGTTAAGAGACCTGACTATGCTTGATATTCCAGCAAACCAATCACAATCCATCCTTGCGGCACTTGCCATAGCAAAAAAAACAATATCAGTGAATTGGAAAAATAAAACATCGTTAAACATAAACCAATGGCGAATTCTCCTCATGGAATTTATTTCCATGGAAAAGATGTCTGCTCTCAGAAAAAATAAAACAACCTGCTTTAAGGAGCGTTGGACTGCTTTTCTAATTGCATTGAATCTTGAATTTTTGTTTTTAGCCTGATGATCTAGCAAGCGACTGCCAGCACCACTCTTTACTAACACACTGATCTAACTGTAGTCCTGGACCTCTATGAGCTTGTGGGGTGGCCTTAACCTGGATGGCTTAGGTGGGTTGCTGGGGTGTTTTGGGTGCCTCTGCGTGGGCCCGTCTGCGCCATCTACCCTCTCCAGTGGCCCGCTATGCGGACGGGCCGGGCTCATACCGGACAGGCCTCCTATATGGCCACTTCACGTCACTCACTCCCAGCTGATCTGGCTCACCCACTTGTTGCACCTCACTCATACCCAACCCTTGGGGGGCTGGATGGTGGGGCCGGGGGTGGAGGGGGCCGCCGCCTGTGCTACTAAGTAGTGGCGCGGGGGCAGCACTCCCACCTCTAGCTGCCCTACTAATCCCACCAATTATAATTGCCCCATGGCTTACGCTGTCCGGTGGGGGGGCGGGGCCTGGGCTGCTGTTCTTGCGCCGTCTGGGGCTGTGCGTTCCTGCTGGGTTGTGGCCGGTTTGTGGGCCGGGGTGGGTTGGGTGCCTCTCATGGGGGTTTGGCCCTGGGGCTCACCCTTGGGGGTTCCCTGTCCTGCGGTGGTGCCCTTCGGGTCCGGCAGGCCCGGCCGGCTGGTTGGACCGGTCCTGGCGGGTGTCTTCTGGGGCGGGTGGTGCGTGGTCATGTGGTCAACACATGCTAATTACTAATTTCTTGCCAAACATAAAACATGCATATTTAACCTGTACATTCCTACTTCACCTCCTACAACATCTACAGACCATCAACTTTCCTGCACCTGTGACTAACCTTAAGTTTTAAATCCTTGGTAAGAAACTAAACCAACAAAAACACTATTTCTGGAAGAAAATACAGATTTTAATTGTGTGGGAACAGATTCATTTAACCACCAATGTACAGGTTAAATATGTATGTTTTATGTGTGGTAAGAAATGAGTAATTAGCATGTGTTGATCACATGATCATGTGTTATCATATTCATGTTACTTTTTGTAGCTTTTCATATACATTAACTATAAACATATTCTTTATAAACATTGTGTTCATGTAAACTGAGATGTGTAAGAATTTGAAGATGCAAGATAGTATTTTATTTCTTGATCCCAATTTATTTTATTTTAAACTGTTTTTAAGTTTCCATTTACATGATCAATATAAATCAAATGAAATCAAACATTATTCTATATAATTATAACTGTATATAATGTAACACACTGTATTGTCTTCATAGAGAAGGTATTTATGGCTCCAGGAGGACTTTAATCCAGGTGAGATGAGGTTAAATGGTTCCTTGTAGAGTAAAGGTTACAGACCCCTGACCAGGGGAAGAGGGTTAGGAGACCCCACTATCAGAGCTGGACCCTCTGAATTTAATTCATGGGGTGAAACAATGCAGATTCTAAGTTGGTTATGTTACTGTTAACTTAATTCAAGTACAGCCTTTCTGCAAAATAAAAAAACAGAATACATGTAACCTGTTGTTATGATTTGCTGTTATTTTAAAAAAAAAAATGTTCCGTCTTCTTTTAAAAATGTATAAAATAAATGACCTGTTATTTCAGCCACTGCTTGTTTCAGAAACACTTAATATTGACACTAAAACATTGAAAAACTTAGCAAATATATCTCGAGTCATTGTCAATCTTTACTTCATACAAAACTACGATACACCAGTTAAGTCAACTATTCATCAGAATGTATGTCTATCCTGTACACTCTCCACCCCTGCTCAAAAAAAAAAAACCCAATTCTGTGCTGGTGAGACCAGCTGAGAAAGATAGTTGCACCAGTGCCACCACTGGAAAAGTTAGTGTAGAGGTAGATCCCTGCATACCACAATCACAACCATCATCATCCACACATTCATAGTGTTATGACAGGAAAGCCAAATATGAATATAAATATAAATAAAAAAAGCACAAAGCAAACAAAAATGTATAACATAACAGAATGAAAAATAACAATAAATCAATAACACTAATGAAAAATAAATAACGGAGCAAATGCCACGTGACAACAAAGCCTTGCAATGCCTGCTGCCACTAGGGATGGGCGATATTGACAAAAAAATGTATCCCGATAATTTCTAGTAATTATCATGATAATGATAAAAGTCACAATAAATAAAAACTATTAAAAAAAATAAAATAAAAAAATTCACAACTTAGTGTAAACAGGTTCCTTAAAAACACAAATAAATGTGAATACATCAACACTAGACACATTTAAAAAGGCTACAATAACTGCTGACTCAAACAGCTCATGAGCTGATATTTTATGGAATATAATTGTGCATGTGGATCACTATTAGTGTTATTGTATGTAATTCATTTATTTCCTCACTTGAAATAAAATTCTAAAAAAAAAAGCACATTAAAAGCACAAATAACTTCAATAGTGTTTTTACTGCTGATGAAATATAAAAATATTGCGTTTCACAAAATGGGATGATGGAATAGTGACATTAGTTATTATGTTAATATTTATTTCACACAACGTGTGACATGTTCATTTTTATCCTTCCATACAAGTGTTAAATCTGACCATAAACAAATCTGTGGTTTTATGACAGTAAGACTTGTGGCCCTCGCTAATTTCAGACATGGGAATTTATCGTTTATATCGAGGGGTGACAAATTCTTACCGGTGAGAATGTTTTTGACGATAAATCATAAAGGATAAAATATCGCACATTCCTAGCTGCCACCCTCAGCAACGCGAGGAGTCAATGAGAAAAAGCCACCAGAGGAAAGAGGTAAAAATGATGAACTATACATCAGGAAATTAAACAATAATCAAAGTGCAGCGCAATAGTAGTGATGCTGATTTTAAGATGATATGAATTAGGTTGAAGAAGGTTGTTTTGTTAGGGGTTTAGCACACACGTGAGTGCACAGACACACACACTGAGATCTGATACTTTCAGTATTTGGTCAGTGCTCGTAAATGGGTTGATTTATACAAACTCCTCACAACAAACAACGTCTGTTCATGTAAATAAACAGAACTACTGAATAACAAGTGTCTGGAAGTCCACTTAAGATATTTATTTAATATTAAAGAAGTTTTATCAAAACCATATATGTAGCATTATTATCTGTGTACCCTTCGTCCTTTGGTTATTCTGTTTTAAAACCAAATCAAAATAAATAAACCATGTGGTCATTTTTGTTTTACACAAATTCATTATATGCCCCTTAAAATACGTTTTTATACTTAGTTATATAACAGTGTGGATTCATTAACATGTCAATGTTAAAATAATAATAATAATAATAATAATAATAATAATAATAATAATAATAATAATAATAATAATAATAATAATAATAATAATAATATGCCAGTGACACTTTTTTCTCCATCTGGTTACAGTTTGTTACAGTGAAATCAACTGTTTTTAAAGCCATATTTTTGTATTATTAAAAACGTATTACACCATAGTAATTTAAATAAAACTATAGATACTTTTTATCACTCACACAATTCAAAGTTTAACACTTAGTTCAATGTTACAGAATGGTGTTTATATTGTTTATTTAATGCCTGAAAGACCTTAGAAATGAAATGGTTAAATCATATTTCTGTTGTTTTTAGTGAGCTGATAAACATGTAAATGATTGTGTGAGGTGATCATATGATATCACATCATATCGATCACAGGCTTGTGAAACTAATCAAATTTGTATCGTGACAGACTTTGTGATATCGGCAAACATCGTATTGTGATGAAGCTAATGATTTACACCCCTACTAATAACTATATCTCTAACTCAAGTAAACAAACATTCCATTTATTTTCATGCTCAGTTATTCTGTTGTTATTTGTTGCTGTAATAGTTTCTAGCGTATACTGATGATAAACTCTATTATTAAAGTGTTTTATACATATATTTGATATAGTTTTAGCTTTAAAAACAGACATTTTACCCAGCAAGATAATCAGATTCAAAAAGTGTTTACATTTACCTTCAACAACACAAAATATTCTGTGGTGTGATTCACAAAACAATATCTATAGACCTTAACCATGACTGTACATTGACCCAAAACAAAAATAAAACAGGGTTGCGGGAGTCTGCCAGTGCCAATCTCCAGCTCTCATTGGGCGCTGGGCGGGGTAAAATAATAATAATAAAATAAAATTAATAAACAGCATTTGTGTTAATATCTCTTTCATAGTACTTAGAGGGGAAATTATTAACGATTGCCTAAGGTTTTCAGAATTTATCAAAATGGTAGAAAGTCACGTTTCATATATTTATATATATTTAAAAGGGCAGACACAACAAAGACTGTCAGTTGCTCTCAGGGTACTACAGTTATTTTTTTTAAAAGTTATTACTAATTAATGACATTAATACTGGATATTTATGAAAACATAAAGCAGATAAAGTATCTTCTTAACTATATTTGCTATAGTAAATAGAGAGCCCTAATAAAGACTGTCCACATGGTTATTGGTGTTATTGTTGACGCTTCCTTTGGGGGTGTGATTTCACTGCTTTGTTCCTGACTCTAGCTGGTTGCCAGATATAACCGACGATTCCCCGCATGAAATATGTTGAATATCCACAGAAATGCCCCAAAAACCATCCGTTTATCATACAAATAAAACATAAATATCACCTTTAACCAACGTTAAACTGTTTAATCACTAAGTTAGTTATTTTATAATCTCACAATCAGCGGGAAAATACTCAACCTGGCAACCACTCAACTTTTGCGCTGACGTCACAACGAACTTTTTATAAACTTTATGACAAACCAGTCAGAATAAATGTGTTTGTTAGAAGAGTCACTTCTACACAGCGTTTAACGTGACATAACACAGCACACGTTTTGCAGTTTCCGGTGAGCCTCCGCATCGACGGAATCACCTAATTTATTCACACACATGCAAGTCATCTCCTGATTGCACGTCACATGATCACAGTGGTTGCCAATGACAACATTAAACACAAATATTCAGGGGCATAATAATAATAATAACTCATAACAGAAATGAGAGCATATCTCTCAACAGTGTTTAATGGTGATTTAAGAGTGAATAAAGTAGTTACAGTCTGAAGGATTTGGTCTGTGGATGATTTAATGGATTTCAGAGGAAATTTGTTGAGTATAAATTAATTTATGAATAAATTATTATTAGTTTGTTCTCTGAAACAATATTGTAGATACATATTGTACAAGCAGTGAAAATAGTCACTGTAGATCACATTAAATCGATAGTTGCTTTTACCTTGTTTAAAAAAATGTTTCATTTATTTATCTTTTAAGGAAAGTAAATTATTTAAACAAGCATTGAACCATAATCCTTTTCTTCTTCCTTTGAAAATAAATTATATTTTAAAAGTTATTCCCTCTGATTTCAGTAAAAATATTCTGAAGAGATATTTGTGTTTGCTGAAGGCTCAAGAAGGTATTTTTAAATAATATCTACACATGTAGTGATTTTGTACATTAAATGTTTAACATTAAGTAACTGTTGGTTTTGTGATATTTATATTTATAGTAAGACAATTGAGTTTTTTTTTTTTTGTAAATATAAATACACAAATATGTTATGGATTTCATTACAGGATTATATTATGGGTCTGGAAATATAAGGAAAAAAGTTAAGTTTTTTTTTTTGGTAAAACACAAATGTAGATATTTAAAAATGAAGCTGTTTTTACATTTTCTAAATAAGTTGAAAATATTTATGAACTATGTAAAATATGTCTGCTCTAAACCTTTTGTTAAATTAATTATTTTAGTTTTAAGTTTAGTATAATAATAATAATAATAATAATAATAATAATAATAATAATAATAATAATAATAATAATAATAATAATAATAATAATAATAATAATAATAATTACAGGGTACATTACAACTTTGAACAATCTAATAGCTCTTCTATTTTGTAATGTGTTCAATGACTTCAACACATTTTTAAGATCAATTTTAAAAGCTTTAACATTTGGGATAATTTTAAAAAATCTACATTTATGTATCAAATGTTTTCCAAATATCATCAAATTGCTACATATAAATTCCACATCCTTGTCCTTCAAAATAAAAGCAAATGTAACCAAATGCTAATCAAAGCCAGGTATCACAGTGTGTGTGAGCAGCCAATCATCAACTCTTTCCTAAAACCTCTTCACCACAGAACAGGAAAAAAAGACGTGTTGTTGACTTTCATTATTAGTTTGACTAAACATGGAGCTGTAATCATCCATATTAAACCTAATCATTAAAATATATTTACATGGATAAACATCATTCATTGTTTTAAAATTAATCTATTTCATTTTAGGAAATAAAGGAAATGATAAATATTTCTCTTTATTTTGATAGAATCTGTTTTCTAATAGTTTGAAGATAATATTTGTCTCTTTACTTGAAGATGAAAACATTGTTTAATAAATAACAGTGTCTAAAAACAATAACTACCAATGAACAGTTTATTGATCTTTGTGGATACTGATGAATACTGTAATATTCCTTTAATGAAATGAATCAAGGCAATAGGAATAGCCCTGACTACTAATGAATGTTGTTTCTGAGAACATTTATCTTTAAAATCACAATGATTGTAAATATTACCATTGTCATCCATTAAATGTATTATTGTCCCTTTTCAATCCAATCTTTAAAGAATAAAGTTTTCCTCTTGTATAAAATACAGCTGTTATTCCAGATTGTAGCTTTATGTGGACTGAAGTGGTGCTTCTAAAGCATTTTATAATATAATAACACCTGCATATGATCATGTGATCACTTAAAGGATGAAAATCACAAGATGTTTTAATGTTTTTACATGATGATCTTTTTAATGACGTCCTTTCTGTTACAGACAAGGAGAGCTGAGGTAAAGGTAGCACTGCCTTGGGCCACAGTGTTTTAAGTGGGAGCCTCTGTCATCATCAACATCTGTGACAAACACCTACAACATGAGACATGTCCCCAGATCAATGATGGACAGTTGGTTGATATGAAATATTGACTAATACATGTATCTTGTTAGTTTTCATTTGTAATTTCTGGTTAATTAAAACTAGCATTAGGAGGCCACAGTGCAGGGAGAGCTGCTGGTATGGAGGTGATGACATCATTCTGAAGGTAGAAATCAACGTTAAAACAGGACAAAGTCATGTTAAAAAAGGACATGTTTTTCACCAGAACGCATCATGTCACTAAAATCTCACTCTTATCATTTTCTGAAACTTGGCAGCCTGTGAATACTGGTGGATTTATTTAATAAATATCATTCTGGATGATCAAACCTCCATGGAGGTTCAGAGAGGGATTTGAAACTGAAGGAGCCACTGGGAGAATGTAGAAAGTTCTTCTGGTCTAGACCTCATCATTTCCTCGTCTCCACAGACAACAGACAGAATAAAGCTCAGTCAGCATTAGACGATGTGATGTAAACTTTCACTGTCATTTATTGAAGTGTATATAATGATTATTTAATATTCTGTAAACCTTGAGTTTTTTTCTTTTTTTTCATTTCTAGATGTTTCTCATTGTTTCAATGAATGACAGATTTTAAGAAGGTATACATGAGATTTTTCAAGGACAGATTGTAATAAGACATGATAAAGGGGAGTGACTTCAGTCTTCAAATATTTGTTATAAAGAAATAAATTTAAACCTTATGGACAATAACAACTTATTTATTTACTATATTATATTTTGCCGTTACAAAATAGATTCACGAAAACATTGAGTACTTTGTGTATGTTGAGGTCAGTCCAAATGTCCTCTTTTTAAAAGTCAAAATATGCTAACTGCTCCAGTTCTCTCTCAGGATGGACTTTCAGGACTTCTGGTACTTCTTCACAGACGTGGTGGTTTGTCGCCTGGTGGAAAAAACTCAGCTGTGGCTGCGCCGTCACTGGAAAGAAACCCAGTGCTTTGGAGAGTGGACTCCAGCTCCCAGAGACCCTGGAGCAGCTCCAGGGGCCACCCGTCACATGACCTGTGCACTCAGTGTGGATAATAAAAACAAACCAACACCTGTGGGAACACAGCGGCGAGGGAACAGGAAGGAAGCTCGCCTCGGAGAGAGTCAACTGGGAGGAGCTAAACTGGTTAAAACTTACAAATTAGAGCAGCCAAAACAGACAGAAAAAGTGGTAAAAAGGTTTCAAAGTGTTAATATTGGAACAAATGGTTTAAATTGGCAAATGATGGGCATGACAAATCATGAATGTGGTTAAATTGAAGAAAAAAAATAAGCATAAAAAAATATAAGCAAAAATGGGCTCAAATTGTTCAGAAAATATTCTGACGACCACTTCCCAGTGTCTCGGTTGAGAACCCCTGGTATCTCAAGGGTCTTTCTGGTTTTTTTTTAAGTTGGTACATTTAGCACCTCCTGTGGTTCTAATCAGGAACTGCTGCACTAAGGAGACTTGGTAAGTTTAACTCTCAAATACGGTACTTTTTTGATTCCACTCTGCATTGTCTGCTCTTTCTTTATATTTGTCACCTTGCTCTGACATCTTCAGGATGTGCTTCTCACACAGGAAGTTCTCCAGCCTCTGGTCCTGGTGATGGAAGTACCAGTCCTCCACTACGTCCTGGTACTGCTCCAGCATGGTCTCACACTGAACACACACCCACACACACAACTGCATTAGTAAACACATGTTATTTAAAACACTAAACTATTACCTATTATGAATGAATCTTGTGTTGATTTAACTTTTAACAAAAACAAATAAATGTCGTCTAAAAGTGTTAAATGATCAGGTCCACCTGTTTCTTCATGTCGGTGACCTCTGCAGACGGTTCGTCCCACAGCTCGTACGGCATTCCCAGGTCCACTTTCACTTATTACCCACCAGGTTTTTTAGTGTGGTCATGGTCTGACTGGTTCCCTGTAGTCACACCAACAAAACACTGACTTCCTGCTTTAAAGGCATCGTCCACTTTTTTTTTTTTTACAAGTTAGGTCTAAAATGATTGAAATATACTATTAGAAGATCTATACCAAACAAAACGTATTATTATGCACCAAATTTATTTTATTGACTTTTAAAAATGGGACTATTTTACCGTTTAAGAACCTGTGTTCCACCATCTTGAAATCAGGTGATTGATGATGTCACACGGCCCCACTGCCTGTAAACATCCTATTGGAGTGAAGCATTCAGCCTGCTTTTTAGATAATTGAGCAGCTTTTTCAAAAAATGCCAACTCATGCTGCTTTTAGTTTCTCTAAATCAGGGGTCACCAACATGGGGAGCCCACATGGACCATAAGAAAATAAAAAACCCATAATTAAACAAAAATGGATGAAAAAAAAAAGAAAGATACAATTAAAAGGAAGATATAAGTTGTACTGTGAGGAAACAAAATAAATACCAATAAAAAAGAAAACTATAATTAAACAAAAATCTATGTTTAAAATAATGAGTAAAATACAATTAAAAGGTAGATATAAGTTGTAGTGACATGGATTATTCTGACTGCTCCTTTTTAATTATTCATGTTATATAAAGATGTATGAGAACAGCATTAATGTCACTATATTTACCCTCAGGGATCAATGATTTACTGAATCTGATCAGGTTTATTGATCAAGTTAATTTAAATTAACCTAATTTAAATGATCCTAATGACATCATTCCAGACCGTAATGATTAAACAAAAATAAATGTGCAAACATCACGTGTAAGAAGTGTTTTTTCACCACTAGAGGTCAGAATATTTTACAGTATTTTACAGAAGTTATCAATAATCTATGATGTTTCAGACTCTACAATCACTGGTATTGATGATCTCGTCCACAACAACAGAACAACTTTATCCAGATGTTCTGTAGCTCTGATGAGATGTTTAAACACTGAGCAGGTGAAGCTGATTAAAGCTGAGTCATGTTTTCACAGAGCACAGCAGCGTTACAAACAAACAGAGCTTCACAGACACATTAAAGTTAAACAGGCACTGGTGTCTCTGATTTAGGAGTCAGTGATGATTTGTGTAGTTTTTTACCAGGTTAGACGGTGTTTGAAACAGACAAGGATGAGAGTGAGAAGAACATTTCCACATAAATAAACATCCTTTCCCTCACGGCAGGGCCAGATTAACACCGCTGTACCCTGGGCAACAATATTCAAGGGCCCCATCATCACGACCCCAGGATTACTATAATATGGCAAAAGAATAAACACATTCCAGTAATATACATACATTTACTCACTGCACCAATATCTAACTGTCATCATGTGCATTATGACGTACAGATGTGCAAATGCTCATAGAAATACAAATGTACCACTATGTCATCTTATCAAAGCCCCTCACTCACATATGATGCTATGAAAATAAAACACATCAGCATCAGTTTAATCTGGCAAAACATAAACATCTGGAAACCTGTCAATTTCTCTCAAAGAAATGCTGATCTGGCAAAATACACTGGAGTGAAAAAATGACCTATATTCAGTTTATGCTTCTTTATATGTTCTGTGTTTCTGATCTCCTTCTCCTTTTTTAGTTTCTGTTTAGTGCTCCCACTGAGCTGCCTCTACATGTTTGTACTTTTTAGTTGTGTAGATCAGTGGTTCCCAGACTTTTAGTGCCCATGGTACACCAACGAACAAGTATAAATCTGTAGCCACACTTATTGTGTAAAATAGCCTTTATAACACGTGTTATCACTCATATCATGTACAATATCTGTAAATATGCATAATTATTTATGAAAGCCAAATAAAAAAAACAATAATTAAACAAATATGGTTTGGTTAGGCATAGATCTTCTAATAATTACATTTCAAAGGTTTTAGGCCAAACTTGTAAAACCAGTGGAGGATTGTTTAAAGATAACAATGAGGCGGTGGACTGACCTTGGCGTAGCGTAGACTTCCAGGCCTCTATGCGTGAACGCTGTACTGCAGGATGCGTTCACAGATGTTGTCCACGGCCTCAGTCAAACAGGTCTCCCTAAACATCAACACACAGATCATCAACTACCCACGATGCAATGCTTTAAAATCCTAAGCATTCTAAAGCTATTTAAGGATAATTATGGTTGATGAGTGTGTTGTTCTTACAACGTGTACTATTTAATATTGCGTCTACTCTTGCCCGTGTCCAGCACCTCCCCCAACTCCAGCACCTCCTTGGACCGACCTGTCCTCTCCAGCGCCTCCTGCATCTCCACCGTCAAGAACTTACACACTAGAGGATGAAGAAGATCCATTAACAGCTGCTCTTTTTTCTTTGAACTTTATTAATAAATAGCTTTATCATTACTGTTCTAAAATAACATTTGTGATTGCAAACTTTATTTTTATGAGATTAGGTTACACTTTATTTCTATTTTTAATTGCCACAATAAGGGCATTCTGCAACTGCACCAAACTTGCCATATTTTAACCTATTCTCATCACTATTTCTTGCCATATTTTTTGCTCCTTTTAGTGCATTTTTTGCTACATTTCTGTCACTTCAACAAATTTTTATTACCTTTTCTGCACATTTTTTCCACGTTGAAGACATTTTCAGCACTTATAAACCTTTTCCACCACTTTTTCCACCTAATGTTGCATATGTTGACCCATTATTGTCACTTTTAACCTCTTTTCACCATATTTCATACTTATTTTGCCATTTTAACCACATTCACCATTTGTCATGCCTATTATTTGCCAGTTTAAACTCATTGTTCCAATATTGACACTTTGAATCATGTATTTTTTTTTTTTTTAACCACTTTTTCCATCCGTTTTTGGTCACTTTAATTTGCAACCCCCCCCCCCCCCTCTTTTTCCCCTTCTTTTCTTTTCTTCTTTTACTTTTCTCTAATTTGCAACTTTTAACAATTTTCTGTGTTTTTTTAAAATCCCATTTTACCACCTTTTCCACCGTTTTGTGGTCACTTTTTAATGCATTTTTATTTCTGATTAAAACAAGGATTTAAATTTTTAAGATGCGAATAATAATAGAACTTCCTGGATAACACTGGATATTAATTAAATAAATAAATAAATGTGGTTATCACAGACTCATTCATTTTACAATTAATAACAAGAAGAAGAAAAAAAGAAGTATTATATTTACTGTCAACATCTTAGTGGCAGATACCATAGCACACCTTCAGAGGTGAGTGCATTCCCTGTTGCTTTATCAGTATAAATAGATTTTTATCATTCTGTTTGGACAAATCTATGATTATTACACATGTTATAAACACGTAATGACTCATTACTCTCTGTTGATACACAGTAGTAGAGCCTGATTAAAATAATCCTACCTTCACATTTGTTGATAAGTCTATCTCCTTCCTCCACACTGACTCCACTATAAACACCAAACAGCTGTAAAACCATAAAAAGCTTCATTATTCACACTCATTATTTCATCCTAAACTCTGGGTGACGTCAGGAAGGTCTGGAAGACAACGGCCACATCGGCATGATCGGAGCATGCGCAGTGAAACGTTACAGGCATGGCTAGTCGAGCATCGATCAGAACAGGGAGCGAGAGAGGATGTTCAACAGGATTTAACTTAAACTTACACATATAAAACACACATACCGGTACATATCTACGCTTATACTTGTTTTTGAGTTGTTTACTATTCCCGGTTTTACTTTTGTTGTTCTTTTAGCTTTTGACGGTGTATTTATTGTTTTTTCCCCTCATTTTGCTGTTTTTTGATCTATTTATTTTTTTGTGTTTTACATTACTTTCATTGTCTTGTTCTCCAAAAGTTTTTATTTGGCATTGTTTTTGGGTTATGTATTTTTAACCCTAACCCAGGCAGGTATCTGAGGGTATGATGTACTTAAATCCTCTCTTTATGGTCATGAACACGCTGCATGATAACTTTACAGAGAGAGCACACACGGAGAACATCTACACCTGGACTGACCGGAAACACTACATTACCCACACGTAAACAACCCGGTTATGCCGCCACCTCCCACAATGCAACACCTCTCTTAAAGAGACAGGCCGTGCCTGTAACACCTGTCATTAACTCCAGGTTTGATGTTATATTTTCAGTAATTATATTAATATTTTATAAATATATGATAATAATGGAATATTATTGCTGTCATTTTATTTGTTTTTAATTTACTCCGTTTTTCATCAGGAATTGAGGCCATTTTTGTTTTCACATAATTTTAATATTATTTAGGTGTTTATTTTAATGTTTTAGTGTTTTGTTAGTCTAACTCATTAATTTAATAAGTGTTTTTAGTTTTCTATATTCTACTTTAATTTGTAAAGTAATTTAAAAAAAATGAAAATTCCCACATATGAATTAAAAATCTTTCAACTATCTATGCTTTTGCTATTCCAGGCCACACGAGGGCGCCAGAGCCCATTGCATTATTTTAATAAGTTTTAAAAAGTCTTTAAAGGTACACCACTCATAGGTCGCCAGTCCACCTCAGGATTAACACACAAAGACACACATTCTTACATTCAATTTAAAGATTAAAACAGTTATTTATTTTTTTGTAATGTTTTTTCATCCCCATGGAGAAATTCAGTTTTCCATACATGAACAAAAAGAAACAGAGGAAAAATAAATCTTGTATTATCTGTTCCTAATAACAACTTAAAAATGAAATCAATTAGATTCCACAACATTCCACCTTAACTCATCACCAGGTCACAAATCATAACAAAAACACCATCATTTCTCTTACAGTTCTACAGTTATATTCATGTGTTTCCAATTTTTTTTCATAACCTCTCAGAATTTTGTCTTTGTACATTTTCTTAAATTTGTAAAAACTTATACAACGTTTAAATTCCACAGTTTAACTCCATAAACAGACAGAGATTTCTGTTTTAATGATGTCCATACAAACATATTCCAGAAGTTATATTTTCTTCTATGGCAAACGTCATGTGCAACATTGTCTAGAAATTTTTTTTTTGTTTAGCTTTCCACATAATAATCAGAATTTCTAATTCGACATGATCCTTAAATTTAAGTAGTTTATTATCCATAAATATATGATTGGTGTGCTCTCTGTAACCTTTCTTACTGATGATTCTAATGTGGTAATGATATATGTGTTACACCAGACTTCAGTACAATAACTGAAATATGACAGAATCATCAAGGAATAAATCCTCCTCAACAAGCTGCAATCAAACACATCTCTAACTTTATATAAAATGACAATACTTTTGCTGACCTTTCTTTGTACATAATCAATATGAGCTTTCCAATTAAATTTTTCATCTAAAACAACACAGAGAAACTTAACTTCCTTGACTTTTAAAGGAAAAACGTAATGAACCCAACCCTACAATTTATGCACCATGGAAAAGATTACAGTCAGACTATGGTCGAAGTTAGGAAAATATGGGAGCCAATTTAGCCAAAAATGTAATGGGCCCTATATCACTGTAAACCCAAATAAGTTACTAGAACTCAAAAAATTTGAGCAATCGATTACCTCAATTTTTATTTTATTTTTTTTTTGATTAACTTCAAAGTCAAAATTTTCCAGAACTTAAAAGGTTGGATGACTGTCTACTTGTACTTTTTGATAATAGTTAAATTAAAGTGCTGTATGGATGAAGTTGAACGTTCGGGCTTACAGCGTAGACTCTTCTATTTAGATGTGTGTTATTTATTTATTCATTATTTTTGCTTGATGTACTGTATGATTTTTTTTGTGTGTTTACTTTTATTAATCTAATTTATTTGTATCTGTCCTGTCTTTATGTGCGGTGAAATGATGAAGATGAAGCAACAATTAAATGTAAAAAACAAACCCCTATTTTATGTAATTAAACATTTTAAAGAAGTTACCACACACACACGTTAGTTTGGGTGTGGCCTCAGCTCCGCGGGCCCTGTACAGGGTTAACCTGGAACTGCACCTTTTTGTTCTGTTTAGCTGACTCGTCAGGTCCAACTTTCAGTTCTTACTTTGTCAATCGTTACCTTGTCTTTCTTTGTTTTTTTGTTAGTTTTGGGACATGGGATTTAGGGCTTTGTTGATAGCTCCTTTTTCCTCAGGAAACAGTGGAAACCCAGCAATCCTGGCACTGCATAAATAAAAACGTTAAAATTGTATATCCTGGTTTTCCCGTATCCTTTATAAATATGTTCATTCCTTTCGGGTCGTAACAGTGACCAACACATAAGACTGGTCTAAGCGCTAATGCTAACCACTTTATGAAAAGAAGAAACTATTTTAACTAGTTTAATTATAGTAAATCAGTGAGATATTTATCAACCATAACTTTATGTAACTCTATCAGATATAAAATAAACTGGATTCAGCAGCAATAAAAACACTGTTGTAGTTATTTTTGCTTTTCATGTGCTTTTTATTTGTTTCTAAAATAATCATTATAAATGAGGAAATAAATAGATGATATACAATATCACTAATGCAGTGATCCATATGTACAAACATGTTTCATAAAATATCAGCTCTATGAGTCAGCAGATATTGTAGCTTTTTATAATGAATAAATGTTATTAATGAAACACATTCTGGTGATGATTTATTCAGTTTAATTTGTGTTTGTAAGGAACCTGTTTACACTTTAAGTTGAGAATTGTTTTATTCATTTATTTATTGTTTTTATTTATCGTAATTTGACCCAAGCCAAATGTAAAAAAATTGTAGCATTATAGAGCAAATAATTGTACGATTAGTCATACGATTAGTCAGTTAATCGTTTCAATAATCAATGACTAGTCGACTATTAAAATAGTCATTAGTTGCAGCCCTAGACTCTACACCATGGCACTAGCATTGAGATGCAGAAAGCACAAGTAACCAATAAATAATGTAAATACAGTACACTGACTAAAATGAAATATATATGATGAAAATAACTAATAACTTTCATGTTTTTCATGATGTAGGCTGTCAATCACTGAAGCCTCTGAGTTTCCTGGTTTTACTCCTTGGCCATGTTTGCACTTTTTTATTTATGTTCATTTATTTTACTTTGAAATGTGACCAGCAAAGTCTTGTTTTAAGATTCACTAGGATTTAACTTCAGTGAAAACAATTGATATTATTTATTTTAATTGTATTTTTCTGTGTTTGTTAAACCGTATTTCAAAATTGTGCCTTTTTGTAAGACTCTACATTTAATTATCATTAATAAATGCTTATAATATCACATAAGTCATTATTTCACAATTCATCTCAACTTTTAACATTTTTTTTTTTTTTTCCCAAAAACGGTGGGCTTCACTACCCCCAGACTTAGCACGTTTTCTGGGGCAAACCCTGGGTCAAAACCCAAAAGTGGGTCATGAACAACTGGTCAAAATAAATAAATACTTAAGTTAATGCCTCATGATGGACTTGTCTTTTATTTTGAAAGAAACTTTTCTTTTGATAGGCATGCTGTGAAATGCATGATGCACAGGAAAATATATAGATTTATATTTTTAAAAATATTATATATGTGTGTGTGTTGTCGACAGCTATTTTTGAAAGACTAAATTTTGTTGGTTGAGTTCTAAAAAAAGTGGGTCGTGATTTAATGACCGTGGCAAAATGTGGGTCACAGGGTGAGACCAGTTGAGAACCTGGTTTACAGGATAATAGATGAAATTACTATTAATTACAGTATTGGTTATTTACAAACTTTAAATAAAACACAAATGAATAAACATTTTTGTTAAGTTATTACTAATTATTGACATTAATTCTGGATATTTATGAAAACATAAATCAGATAAAGTATCTTCTTAACTATATTTGCTGTAGTAAATAGAGAGCCCTAATAAAGACTGTCCACAGGGTTATTGGTGTTATTGTTGACGCTTCCTTTGGGGGTGTGACTTTGTAGACGGTCCCTGCCCACTCCTTAGCTCATTAACATAAAGTGTGTTTTTCTGTAGTTTGTTCTCTGTGTTCCACTGAGTACACACAGGTTGTTCCACCTTTACATCGTCACATATTGATAGAGAAATGTGAGTGTGAATGAAGTGGGTCACCAGTTAAACTAGTCTCCAGTGTGTGTGTAACAGCGGATGAATGTGGTGAGTGAGTGAGTGAATGAATGGAAACACACGGAGTGTTCTAACCTCTTCCTTCACAGAGCACACATCTGAAAACTCCTCCGTTTCTTCTTCTCCGCTTTTCTCCATCTTTGGAGCAAACATTCCGTCCCACACATGGTCGGGATGACGAAGCTCCTCCAGCACAGCTTTCCTCCTGCAGCCTTCATCATCATCATCATCATCACTGTCCGTCTTACTCATACTCAGCTTCACTTCCCTCCATAATATTTCTTCTTCTTCTTCTAGTTTAACGGTAGTCATCATCCAGCTCTGTCCGTCCTCCATTTCACTGCTTTGTTCCTGACTCTAGCTGGTTGCCAGATACAACCGACGATTCCCCGCATGAAATATGTTGAATATCCACAGAAATGCCCCAAAAACCATCCGTTCATCATCCAAATAAAACATAAATATCACATTTAACCAACGTTATTCACTGTTTATTCAGTAAGTTAGTTATTTTATAATCTCACAATCAGCGGGAAAATACTCAACCTGGCAACCACTCAACTTTTGCGCTGACGTCACAACAAACTTTTTTTTAGCAACTTAATTAACAAACCAGTCAGAATAAATGTGTTTAATGGTGATTTAAGAGTGAATAAAGTAGTTACAGCCTGAAGGATTTGGTCTGTGGATGATTTAATGGATTTCAGAGCAAATTTGTTGAGTATAAATTAATTCATGAATAAATTATTGGTTTGTTCTCAGAAACAATATATATTGTAGATTAATATTGTACGAGCAGTGAAAATAAAGTCACTGTGTAGATCACATTAAATCCACAGTTGCTTTTGCTTGTTTAAATTTTTTTAAGGAATTATTATATTATATTATATTTTTTAAGGAAATTTCATTACTCATAATGTTTTTCTTCTTCCTTTGAAAATAAATTCTTTTTTTTTTTTTTTTACAAGTTATTAACTCTGATTTTAGTAAAAATATTCTGATGATATATTTGTGTTTGCTGAAAGCTAAAGAAAGTCAATTTAAACTGTTAAATAATATCTACACATGTAATGATTTCTTACATCAAATGTTTATTAAATGAGATCCTTTATTCGTCCCACAAGAGGAAATTTGCATTTCAGTTTCATCTCCGTCCAAGAAACATGAAAACACAATCACATAAAACATGGAGGACAGGAGGTATATTTATATTTATAGTAAGACAGTTGAGCTTTGTTTTGTTTTTGTTTTGTTTACATGTAAGTATGGTACACTCAAAAGATGTAACCACAATGATATTATTTTATAAGTAATTGTTTTGATGCCACTTATTATTATTATAATTATAATTATTATTATTATTATTATTATTATTATTATTATTATTATTATTGTGTACTTAGTAAAAGTAGTCCTGTAAAAATACTATTGTAGAGGAGCGGAACCTTCGGCACTATAGATTGCAGTTCCCCGGTTACATTAGTGTGGACTCACTTCCTGTTTCCGCTCATACGTAATCTGGGAAAAGACGAGTGTGCATCGTGGTTCCTACTCTAACACTCTACATGTACTTTACAGGTTAGTGCTTGGTTTAAAACAACTGTTAATGAAAGCTTTAGGCTTTGTATTACTTTATAAGTCACTTTGTTTTGATAAGTTGTGCAACTTGTGATGTCAGTTTTATAGACTTTAACAGCGGTAGAGCCGAGCCGCCTCGCCACGGTAGTCTCGCGATATTTAGTGTAATTCCCGCTATAGTTAAAGGTATTGTGGACGATGTTTAAAAAAAGAAACGCCCTCTCCACATTTTAACAAAAAAATGCGCATGCGCAACACGCCTACGTGTGCGGGAGAGCGTGCACGAGCCCCGTTTTCCTCGTGCACAGCTCTGTTTACAAGTTGGTGTGGACATCGGTCATACAAGCTTACCTTACAAAAGAAGATTTGCACTTTTCCCACTATGTCAGACTCTCCACCGGTAAGTGAAAATCTATTTTCAAAGGACCCGGTGCGCACCGGGCACGAGCACGTACGACGGCCTTTAGTAAACATGATTGACAATTAGGAGGACCAATAGTCTTGATGATCCACCCGGAAGCTAAACATCGTCTACAATACCTTTAATATATGTAGCTAGAGGCACCGAAGGGTAACTGAATTTTGCACTATTTACATGGAAACCTATAGCACATTAAAGCTGCAGTATGTGTCAATTTCTGTTGTTACAATAGATGATACAAAAGATGAGTGAACATGGAATTGCACTTTATTTTGATTTAATTCATCATTGTTTGTACTGGATATTGAAAGCACTGAACTGTATTATTGTAAATGAGCTTCAAAGAGAGAATTAATATACGCAATCTGGGAAAAGATGATTGTGCAGCGTGGTTCCTACTCTTATACTCTACATGTACTTTACAGACATTCTCTTTGTTAACGTGGACACCGTGCCAGCCGGGGCCCGTAACATAAACACACAAATATTTTACAGATTTCATTACAGGATTACATTTTTGGTCTGGATTCTGGTTTTCAGATTAATTTTGTTATGAAGTAAAGTTTTATTTTTGTAAAACTACATTTTTCATTCACAAAAGTATATATTTAAAGCTGCTTTCACATTTTCTAAATGAGTTAAACATGTTTTTAACTCATTAAGTTAGTGGTCAAAAGTTTTATTTACAGTTTTTCCATTCGTAATATAATTTACATATTGTACAAATATTTTAAGTGCCAAAAAATACAAATATAATATAAAGACAGGGATACAAAGTGGTGGATTGAGCCGTGTTGTTCCAATCTACTCCCTGACAAAAACATTAAACATGCCTGTGGCACACACACACAACCTACTCAAAGGGTAAACAAATAAATAAATAAATAATTTTTTTAACTAAAATTTGCTAAATAAAAATTGTTCTTATCTACAAATTCGATGAATCGATTAAATCGATTTTTTGCCCAGCCATAGCTAGAGGCACAGGAGAGTAACTGAGTTTTGCGCTATTTGCATAGAAACCTATAGCACATTAAAGCTGCAGTATGTGTAAATTTCTGGTATTACAATCAGTCATCTGGAAATGTAATAAGCAGTAATTACATATGGTTTTGGATAACAAAAGATGAATAAATATAGAATTGCATTCTATTTTGACTTAATTTGTCATTGTTTGTACTGGACATTGAAATGTATTGTAAATGAGCTTCAAAGAGAATTAATATACACAATCTGGTAAAAGACAAGAGTGCTGTGTGGTTCCTACTCTTACACTATACATGTACTTTCCAGTGTTTTGCAGACATTCTCTTTGTTAACGTGGTCACCGACCGGGACTCGTAACATAGACAGGACCCTAAAAGCTCATCCTGTACATTGCTTTGGTTAATGACTTATCTTTTAATATAACCCTTAGTAAGATAATGTACTCTCATGTGATTAACTGAATTTATAATGTTCATGTTTTTAAAAAAATATTTGAACAGATATGGACAAATCAACACGAAGGGGAAAAAACCCAAGATTTATTAATTGTAAGATTATTATACGTTAATATTACCTTGTTCTGATTACATTTTCCTGCATGGTGAAACACATTTATTAGCTCTTATTAGGGGTGGGCGATATGGGAAAAACATCATATCATGATTTTTTATTTGTAAAATCACGATCACGATTTTTTTAATTCAAATCATTAAGACTATTTTAAAGTTATTTACTAATAAAATAAATTAATTCACCTACTTAAAGCTGTCGCCCTAAATAAGAAAAAATGAATAAAAGATCATTTAAGACACAGTCATTTTCTAATAATTTTAAAAATGTATTATTTTAGTCTCAGTCTTTTTACTTTGTTTAACTAAAGTGGTGTAGCATTAGCATCACTTGCTACATAACAGGCATCATATCAGTCTAGTGATTTGTTTGTTATTGAGTAACACACTCAAAATAATAAAATCCTACTTTAAACAGTGTTTGAACGCCTCATTTCACACAGTTTATACAATCATATCCTTTATAAGATAAAACGTTACTGCTTTGGTTACATTAGGCCTGGGTGATATTACGGAGCATATTTCTGACCTGTTTAAGCACTTAATAATTCTTTGGTGTCTGTAATGCTGACATGCTGACTAGTAGTGGTGCAACGGATCAAAAAACGAACGGTTCTGATCGTATCACGGTTTTGATTCACGGATCAGATCATTTTTCTGATCAGCAGAAAAAACAGAAAAAGACCAGATGAATAACTTTACTCTCCATTTATTTAGTAGAACACTTAGTGCAACATTTCTCTGCTCATTAAATACAAACAACATTTAACTTGAGGTGTCAATCCAATGCTTAAATAACATTTTTAATCATATAAAGTGTAATATAAGGCATGATACATCATCCTTTAAACAGGTAATTACCTGTAATTACTAGGGATGTAACGATTAATCGTAAGGCAGTTAAAAATCGATTCATAGGTACCACGGTTCACATCGATGCTCTGAAAATTGAATCGCAGTACTTTTTTTAACCAGCAGAGGGCGCTATATATTAATCATTCCAGAAGCGGACGTGACGGGCGGAATCTGCTACTATTTTCTTTCTGGCCGCCATTTACTGTTAAACATGCTCATAAATGATTCTTTACTCCTTTAGCACCGAAAGAATATCTGTAATATTACGTGAATATCTGTAAAAGTCAGGTTTTTCTATTAACTCTGTCTGCTAGCATAGCTTCTCTTCTTCACTGGTGGAATATCTGCATGCCAACCGACCACTGGGTTACCAGCGCCCTCTGCTGGTCTAAACAAATATCTGACATAAATACAGTAAAATGACTGGGTTTTTTTTTTGGTTTTTTTTTTTTAAAAGTCCAATTGTTAAGGCACAAAATACATTTTCAGTTGCACTTTTAAAAAGAAAAAGAACTATTATGCAGTTTTGAATTGTTTATTATAGAACCAGAATTTAAATTAATAGGCTTCTTCATTTGTATTATTCCTTTATGTATTTCATTCAAGATTTATTTTTAGTTTAATTGCATCATTTTGAATAGTTTATCAAGGGATTCTTTTGACAATGAAAAATAAAAGGAAAATAGTACAGTATTTTCCCCAAAAAAATAAAGGAATGTTTTTCAGTCATTTGTCAACATTCCCATTTTGTAAAATAAATCGTGAGAAAATCGTATCGTGAACCCAGTATCGTGAATCGAATCGTATCGGGAGTTGAGTGAATCGTTACATCCCTAGTAATTACCATACACATAAGTGTATAGTACTTACAGGTAATTACAGGTAATTAACATACACATAAGTGTATGGTAATTACAGGTAATTACTATACACATAAGTGTATGGAGATAAAAAAAACAAAACAAGTTATGACACCTTCTTTTTTACATGGAGAGTGAATTAAAAACTAGTCTATGTCCACATCATCAAAAAGAATGAAAGAAGAAGAAAAAGCAGATCTGAGTTCATAATGTAAATTTCCTACAATAGTCAAGGATGGCCATCTGGACTAGAGCTAATATTTATTTAATAAGAGCTTTAAAAGACATGGATGGAGACATGACGACATTCATACAGACTTATTACGCACACAGAACTGTTCCTTTCTCTGCCTCCCTCTGTGTGTGTCTCTCTCTCTCTCCAACTCTCACACAATCACACACAGATACACGGCCAGGAGCGCGAACTACACATGTGTGGGTACGGTCGCTCTGTCACGTGCGCGCAAGCAAACACACAAACACACACACGGACGTCGCAAATGGAACAGTCTTCATCGAGGCATTACTAATAATGATTTAAAATAATAATAATTATTTCTTCCATCAACCAATCCGTGGACCACGTGCGTGCCGAATCGTGGAGAGCGATCCGTGCCGATCATGGATCAATGATGATCCGTTGCACCACTATTGACTAGCAAATGGTGTGATTTGGCAGAGAAAAACCTTTGGATGTGCTGTGTATTGACCACAGACGGCACCGCAAGGGTTAAAATGTGAACTACAGACAGTTCTACAATCTCTGTGATTTGGGAGATCGTCATGTTTTAATCCTTAACTACGGTGGCTGGGAAGTGTCAGGTGAATGCATTTACAGAAACGAACACAAATGCAAACAGGTCACAACACGAATGCAAACCGGCCACAACGGAAGTGTTTCTGACGGACCGGTTTCGATGTCTTCTTCTTTTTCTTCTCTGTTCTAGTGGGTTAAAAACATCCACCAGAAACGTGTCCGTCTGTAATACCGGTCCGTCGGAAACACTTCCGTTGTGGCCATTTTGCATTCGTGTTGTGACCTTTTTGAGTTTGTGTTCATTTCTTTAAATGCATTCACCTGACACTTCCTGGCCACCGGATTTCCGCAACTATAAGTTCCTGGACAGGAGTCCAAAGTAATATTTATCCATCATATTGGCTCTCATTATGATGAAATCACTTTTTATCAATAATTTACAGTTTTTTTAAAAAACAGAACATCTTTCTGTGTCTTTTTAAGAGATATACAGTATTTGTTGTGTGGATGGGAAGTAGCAGGTTATAAACCAGAAATGAGGGTATTTTATATTGACTGTTTTCTGTTTCCATCTTAACATATAATGTCTATGTTTCCACAGGAGAATCAACAGAAGTGTAAATGACATGGATGGCAGCACTGCACAACAACAGGTCAGTGTAGCTGCTCTCCACCTATTTTAACAACTGTACTGGCTGCACAACATGCTATATTAGCCAATCATACACAATAATGCTTTGGTCATTTTTTAATCCTTCACTTTCATAAAAACACAATCCTAATATCACACAGTGGTAAATGAAGTAAAATACACTTAATATGATGCTACTGATTTCTTTTGTGTGTCTTGTTGCTGAAATGTTGAATTTAAATAACCTTGTCTTACGTTGCTAAATAT
>NW_021144857.1:26244-150502 GCF_900634775.1 Gouania willdenowi
TTAAATAATGTTGTACAGGCCTATAACTGAGCTGTTGGAAGAGTCACATTAAATATTTTATCTAATTAAAACACAAAGTGCATTTAAGTTATTGATGAAAAATCAGCTTCTATTGGTTATATTTATTTCTTTAGATGCACACACAGCTCTGTGTACATGTCTTTAACTCGCTGGTTTACTTTTAATCCAATCAACAGATAATCTTTATAACGTGGACCATTTACAGTCATGATAAAGTTCAGACGTGCACTGACAGCAGAGTTGTGGCACAAATATAACGCCATACCTGCTCTGCTTCAGATTGTTGTGTAGAGGTCCCACGGTACTACAGTGTTGATGTAACACAGAAACATAAAACACACGTACTGATCCATCAACTCTGTTTAGAAAACTCTTCAGCTCTGTGAGTCCACGGACACGTTGGTCTGTTTCTAGACAAGCGCACGGTGTCAGCGCTGTTTACGTCATCACAAGATTGTTACAGCTTGTTTTACGTGTTCTTTTGTTGTAGTGAACTGCTGTGAAGTGTCTTAATGTGTGTACGCGCCCTGTGTGTTGATGCACTGATGCATATTCTGCTTGTTTCTAAAATGTAATCCCTCAAAATAATCCCCGTTTTTTAAAAAAAAAAAAAAACATGTAATCTGATAACACATTCTTTAATATACTGTCACAAATTACAGTTACATGTTTTTTGTATCCTGGTTACGTAACACTGTTACTTGTAATCCGTTACTCCCCAAGCCTGCTAATACATAGTGACTACAAGCAGGAATTGTGTGATCAGCTATCAACTCGTCAGCCTGGACAGAATGACCCGCCCACATCCCTTGCTGTGGGCGGGTCTTTGATTTGACTTTGCTTTTACCAACAGCTCGAGTGATGAAGTAAAAGCCAGGCCAGATGTTCAGCTGTGGTTCTCTCAGGACAGGGGTCTGCAACCTGTGGCTCTGGAGCCTAATGTGGCTCTTTGACTCTATGCAATGGCTCCTTATAGCTTTAAAAAAAACTATTGAAATAAATAGTTATTTTTTACAGAGGCTATTAATGATTAATGAAAAATAAAATCATGATATAACAATTTGTTAAACTAAAATAAATCAAGTTGTGCAATGACTCAGCACTTTCCGACTTCACCTCCTGCAACACCTACAGACTAGGGCTGGGCAAAAAAAACGATTTAATCGATTAATCAAATTTGTAGATAAAAACAATTTTTAATTAGAAAATTTGAGTTTCAATTATTATTTATATATTTATTTTTTTATTATTTTTTTCCCACCACAGTTTTTTTTTTACTTTTTCGCGTTCCGATGTGAGCCCGCCTCCTCTTTGTTTAGATTTGTTTACCCATTGAGTAGGCTATATGTGTGTGTGTGCCACAGGCATGTTCAATTTTTTATTCACACTATGCTGAGATGATAAGGGCAGAGTTTATTATTTTTTTAACTGTAATGTTATAGAATATGTAGTTATATGATTTCTTAATCAGAAAATTTAAGCTACTGTGAAGTTGTTGTTGCACTTTTGCTTAAACCTGGATTAAAGTTTGAAATTGTTGAATAACAGCCTCATTTACTTTTATTTTGAGATTATTCTATGCATTTTAACTCTTGAGGACAATCACAGAAATAAAGTTGCACTTTTGACAATAAATCTGATGTCGGCACTCATTTTAAAGTGCATTAAAAAAAATTGAAAATAAAATTGAATTTTTCTTTTTAAAAAGAGATTTTTTTTAGGCAAAATGGCCGAGCCCTATGTTCATGTAAACTGAGATGTGTAAGAATTTGAAGATGCAAGATACTGTTTTATTTCTTGATGTTGATTTATTTTATTTTAAGCTGTTCTTAGGTTTCTATTTACATGATCAATAAAAAAATCATGTCAAAATTAATCAAACATTATTCTATATAATGTTAACTGTATATAATGTAATACACTGTATTGTCTTCATAGAGAAGGTATTTATGGCTCCAGGAGGACTTTAATCCAGGTGAGATGAGGTTAAATGGTTCCTTGTAGAGTAAAGTTTACAGACCCCTGACCAGGGGAAGAGGGTTAGGAGACCCCACTATCAGAGCTGGACCCTCTGAATTTAATTCATGAGGTGAAACAATGCAGATGTTAAGTTATGCTACTGTTAACTCAATTCAAGAATTCAGAATTTCAGCAAAATAAAAATAAAAATAAAATAAACTACATGTAACCTGTTGTTATGCTTTGCTTACATCTTTTAAAATGATATAAAATAAATGACCTGTTATTTCAGCCACTGTTTGAAAACTTAATATTGACACTAAAACATTTTGCAAATCTCATTAAACTACGGTACGCTAGTTACAAGTCAACTATTCATCAGCATGTTGATGTGCTTCTTAACTTTAAAGATGATCAAATATTTCCATAGGAATATAATGACATAAAATGGCCTCAATGGTTATGATCTCAATAGAAAAATAAAATAACATGAGACATCAATGATTTCAACACCAGTCATTGAGAAATGATCCACTCACAAAGACAGATGAACAAATAACAATTGTCCTTCACTCACTCACTCATCATATCACACTCACCTTAGAAACACTGACATCACTCACTCACTCACACTGATCATGTGTATAGATTCAGCTGATCATAGATTGATGGTGATGATTGTATGTGGTACCTTCTTTTCTAAAGCATGCATGGATCATTATACAACTGATCATTGTTCATTTACTGATCTGTAGAACTGGTGATTTTAGGAAGGAGATGAAATCATTACTGTTACATTATAGTTGTCGTCTGACTGTTGATATGAATTCTTATACTGGACCAGGGAGATAAATGTACTGTCACATGATCAGTGAGTCAGGTTTTAAATGAAGGACTTATATTTAGGCAACGTAAGACAAGGTTATTTATATCACATTTCAGCAACAAGACACACAAAAGTCATCAGTAGCATCATATTAAGTGTATTTTACTTCATTTACCACTGTGTGATATTAGGATTGTGTTTTTATGAAAGTGAAGGATTAAAAAATGACCAAAGCATTATTGTGTATGATTGGCTAATATAACATGTTGTGCAGCCAGTACAGTTGTTAAAATAGGTGGAGAGCAGCTACACTGACCTGTTGTTGTGCAGTGCTGCCATCCATGTCATTTACACTTCTGTTGATTCTCCTGTGGAAACATAGACATTATATGTTAAGATGGAAACAGAAAACAGTCAATATAAAATACCCTCATTTCTGGTTTATAACCTGCTACTTCCTATCCACACAACAAATACTGTATATCTCTTAAAAAGACACAGAAAGATGTTCTGTTTTTTAAAAAAACTGTAAATTATTGATAAAAAGTGATTTCATCATAATGAGAGCCAATATGATGGATAAATATTACTTTGGACTCCTGTCCAGGAACTTATAGTTGCGGAAATCCGGTGGCCAGGAAGTGTCAGGTGAATGCATTTAAAGAAATGAACACAAACTCAAAAAGGTCACGACACGAATGCAAAATGGCCACAACGGAAGTGTTTCCGACGGACCGGTATTACAGACGGACACGTTTCTGGTGGATGTTTTTAACCCACTAGAACAGAGAAGAAAAAGAAGAAGACATCGAAACCGGTCCGTCAGAAACACTTCCGTTGTGGCCGGTTTGCATTCGTGTTGTGACCTGTTTGCATTTGTGTTCGTTTCTGTAAATGCATTCACCTGACACTTCCCAGCCACCGTAGTTAAGGATTAAAACATGACGATCTCCCAAATCACAGAGATTGTAGAACCGTCTGTAGTTCACATTTTAACCCTTGCGGTGCCGTCTGTGGTCAATACACAGCACATCCAAAGGTTTTTCTCTGCCAAATCACACCATTTGCTAGTCAATAGTGGTGCAACGGATCATCATTGATCCATGATCGGCACGGATCGCTCTCCACGGTTCGGCACGCACGTGGTCCACGGATTGGTTGATGGAAGAAATAATTATTATTATTTTTAAATCATTATTAGTAATGCCTCGATGAAGACTGTTCCATTTGCGACGTCCGTGTGTGTGTTTGTGTGTTTGCTTGCGCGCACGTGACAGAGCGACCGTACCCACACATGTGTAGTTCGCGCTCCTGGCCGTGTATCTGTGTGTGATTGTGTGAGAGTTGGAGAGAGAGAGAGACACACACAGAGGGAGGCAGAGAAAGGAACAGTTCTGTGTGCGTAATAAGTCTGTATGAATGTCGTCATGTCTCCATCCATGTCTTTTAAAGCTCTTATTAAATAAATATTAGCTCTAGTCCAGATGGCCATCCTTGACTATTGTAGGAAATTTACATTATGAACTCAGATCTGCTTTTTCTTCTTCTTTCATTCTTTTTGATGATGTGGACATAGATTAGTTTTTAATTCACTCTCCATGTAAAAAAGAAGGTGTCATAACTTGTTTTTTTTTTTTATCTCCATACACTTATGTGTATAGTAATTACCTGTAATTACCATACACTTATGTGTATGTTAATTACCTGTAATTACCTGTAAGTACTATACACTTATGTGTATGGTAATTACTAGGGATGTAACGATTCACTCAACTCCCGATACGATTCGATTCACGATACTGGGTTCACGATACGATTTTCTCACGATTTATTTTACAAAATGGGAATGTTGACAAATGACTGAAAAACATTTCTTTATTTTTTTGGGGAAAATACTGTACTATTTTCCTTTTATTTTTCATTGTCAAAAGAATCCCTTGATAAACTATTCAAAATGATGCAATTAAACTAAAAATAAATCTTAAATGAAACACATAAAGGAATAATACAAATGAAGAAGCCTATTAATTTAAATTCTGGTTCTATAATAAACAATTCAAAACTGCATAATAGTTCTTTTTCTTTTTAAAAGTGCAACTGAAAATGTATTTTGTGCCTTAACAATTGGACTTTTAAAAAAAAAAAACCAAAAAAAAAACCCAGTCATTTTACTGTATTTACGTCAGATATTTGTTTAGACCAGCAGAGGGCGCTGGTAACCCAGTGGTCGGTTGGCATGCAGATATTCCACCAGTGAAGAAGAGAAGCTATGCTAGCAGACAGAGTTAATAGAAAAACCTGACTTTTACAGATATTCACGTAATATTACAGATATTCTTTCGGTGCTAAAGGAGTAAAGAATCATTTATGAGCATGTTTAACAGTAAATGGCGGCCAGAAAGAAAATAGTAGCAGATTCCGCCCGTCACGTCCGCTTCTGGAATGATTAATATATAGCGCCCTCTACTGTTTAAAAAAAGTACTGCGATTCAATTTTCAGAGCATCGATGTGAACCGTGGTACCTATGAATCGATTTTTAACTGCCTTACGATTAATCGTTACATCCCTAGTAATTACAGGTAATTACCTGTTTAAAGGATGATGTATCATTCCTTATATTACACTTTATATGATTAAAAATGTTATTTAAGCATTGGATTGACACCTCAAGTTAAATGTTGTTTGTATTTAATGAGCAGAGAAATGTTGCACTAAGTGTTCTACTAAATAAATGGAGAGTAAAGTTATTCGTCTGGTCTTTTTCTTTTTTTTTCTGCTGATCAGAAAAATGATCTGATCCGTGAATCAAAACCGTGATACGATCAGAACCGTTCGTTTTTTGATCCGTTGCACCACTACTAGTCAGCATGTCAGCATTACAGACACCAAAGAATTATTAAGTGCTTAAACAGGTCAGAAGTACGCTCCGTAATATCACCCAGGCCTAATGTAACCAAAGCAGTAACGTTTTATCTTATAAAGGATAAGATTGTATAAACTGTGTGAAATGAGGCGTTTAAACACTGTTTAAAGTAGAATTTTATTATTTTGAGTGTGTTACTCAATAACAAACAAATCACTAGACTGATATGATGCCTGTTATGTAGCAAGTGATGCTAATGCTACACCACTTTAGTTAAACAAAGTAAAAAGACTGAGACTAAAATAATACATTTTTAAAATTATTAGAAAATGACTGTGTCTTAAATGATCTTTTATTCATTTTTTCTTATTTAGGGCGACAGCTTTAAGTAGGTGAATTAATTTGTTTTATTAGTAAATAACTTTAAAATAGTCTTAATGATTTGAATTAAAAAAATCGTGATCGTGATTTTACAAATAAAAAAATCGTGATATGATGTTTTTCCCATATCGCCCACCCCTAATAAGAGCTAATAAATGTGTTTCACCATGCAGGAAAATGTGATCAGAACAAGGTAATATTAACGTATAATAATCTTACAATTAATAAATCTTGGGTTTTTTCCTCTTCGTGTTGATTTGTCCATATCTGTTCAAATATTTTTTTAAAAACATGAACATTATAAATTCAGTTAATCACATGAGAGTACATTATCTTACTAAGGGTTATATTAAAAGATAAGTCATTAACCAAAGCAATGTACAGGATGAGCTTTTAGGGTCCTGCCTATGTTACGAGTCCCGGTCGGTGACCACGTTAACAAAGAGAATGTCTGCAAAACACTGGAAAGTACATGTAGAGTGTAAGAGTAGGAACCACACAGCACTCTTGTCTTTTACCAGATTGTGTATATTAATTCTCTTTGAAGCTCATTTACAATACATTTTTATGTCCAGTACAAACAATGACAAATTAAGTCAAAATAGAATGCAATTCTATATTTATTCATCTTTTGTTATCCAAAACCATATGTAATTACTGCTTATTACATTTCCAGATGACTGATTGTAATACCAGAAATTTACACATACTGCAGCTTTAATGTGCTATAGGTTTCTATGCAAATAGCGCAAAACTCAGTTACTCTCCTGTGCCTCTAGCTATGGCTGGGCAAAAAATCGATTTAATCGATTCATCGAATTTGTAGATAAGAACAATTTTTATTTAGCAAATTTTAGTTAAAAAAATTATTTATTTATTTATTTGTTTACCCTTTGAGTAGGCTGTGTGTGTGTGCCACAGGCATGTTTAATGTTTTTGTCAGGGAGTAGATTGGAACAACACGGCTCAATCCACCACTTTGTATCCCTGTCTTTATATTATATTTGTATTTTTTGGCACTTAAAATATTTGTACATTATGTAAATTATATTAAGAATTGGAAAAACAGTAAATAAAACTTTTGACCACTAACTTAATGAGTTAAAAACATGTTTAACTCATTTAGAAAATGTGAAAGCAGCTTTAAATATATACTTTTGTGAATGAAAAATGTAGTTTTACAAAAATAAAACTTTACTTCATAACAAAATTAATCTGAAAACCAGAATCCAGACCAAAAATGTAATCCTGTAATGAAATCTGTAAAATATTTGTGTGTTTATGTTACGGGCCCCGGCTGGCACGGTGTCTACGTTAACAAAGAGAATGTCTGTAAAGTACATGTAGAGTATAAGAGTAGGAACCACGCTGCACAATCATCTTTTCCCAGATTGCGTATATTAATTCTCTCTTTGAAGCTCATTTACAATAATACAGTTCAGTGCTTTCAATATCCAGTACAAACAATGATGAATTAAATCAAAATAAAGTGCAATTCCATGTTCACTCATCTTTTGTATCATCTATTGTAACAACAGAAATTGACACATACTGCAGCTTTAATGTGCTATAGGTTTCCATGTAAATAGTGCAAAATTCAGTTACCCTTCGGTGCCTCTAGCTACATATATTAAAGGTATTGTAGACCATGTTTAGCTTCCGGGTGGATCATCAAGACTATTGGTCCTCCTAACTGTCAATCATGTTTACTAAAGGCCGTCGTACGTGCTCGTGCCCGGTGCGCACCGGGTCCTTTGAAAATAGATTTTCACTTACCGGTGGAGAGTCTGACATAGTGGGAAAAGTGTAAATCTTCTTTTGTAAGGTAAGCTTGTCTGACCGATGTCCACACCAACTTGTAAACAGACGCTGTGCACGAGGAAAACGGGGCACGTGCACGCTCTCCCGCACACGTAGGCGTGTTGCGCATGCGCATTTTTTTAAAATTTTTTAAAAAAATTTTTTTTAAATGTGGAGAGGGCGTTTCTTTTTTTAAGCATCGTCCACAATACCTTTAACTATAGCGGGAATTACACTTAATATCGCGATACTACCGTGGCGAGGCGGCTCGGCTCTACCGCTGTTAAAGTCTATAAAACTGACATCACAAGTTGCACAACTTATCAAAACAAAGTGACTTATAAAGTAATACAAAGCCTAAAGCTTTCATTAACAGTTGTTTTAAACCAAGCACTAACCTGTAAAGTACATGTAGAGTGTTAGAGGAGGAACCACGATGTACACTCGTCTTCTCCCAGATTACGTATGAGCGGAAACAGGAAGTGAGTCCACACTAATGTAACCGGGGAACTGCAATCTATAGTGCCGAAGGTTCCGCTCCTCTACAATAGTATTTATACAGGACTACTTTTACTAAGTACACAATAATAATAATAATAATAATAATAATAATAATAATAATTATAATTATAATAATAATAAGTGGCATCAAAACAATTACTTATAAAATAATATCAAATGTAGTTACATCTTTTGAGTGTACCATACTTACATGTAAACAAAACAAAAACAAAACAAAGCTCAACTGTCTTACTATAAATATAAATATACCTCCTGTTCTCCATGTTTTATGTGATTGTGTTTTCATGTTTCTTGGACGGAGATGAAACTGAAATGCAAATTTCCTCTTGTGAGACGAATAAAGGATCTCATTTAATAAACATTTGATGTAAGAAATCATTACATGTGTAGATATTATTTAACAGTTTAAATTGACTTTCTTTAGCTTTCAGCAAACACAAATATATCATCAGAATATTTTTACTAAAATCAGAGTTAATAACTTGCAAATAAAAAAAAAAAGAATTTATTTTTAAAGGAAGAAGAAAAACATTAGAGTTCAATGCCTGCTTAATTAATGAAATTTCCTTAAAAAAATAAAAACAACAAAAGCAACTGTGGATTTAATGTGATCTACACAGTGACTTTATTTTCACTGCTCGTACAATATTAATCTACAATATATATTGTTTCTGAGAACAAACTGACAATAATTTATTCATAAATTAATTTATACTCAACAAATTTGCTCTGAAATCCATTAAATCATCCACAGACCAAATCCTTCAGGCTGTAACTACTTTATTCACTCTTTAATCACCATTAAACACATTTATTCTGACTGGTTTGTTAATTAAGTTCCTAAACAAAAGTTTGTTGTGACGTCAGCGCAAAAGTTGAGTGGTTGCCAGGTTGAGTATTTTCCCGCTGATTATGAGATTATAAAATAACTAACTTACTGAATAAACAGGGAATAACGTTGGTTAAATGTGATATTTATGTTTTATTTGGATGATGAACGGATGGTTTTTGGGGCATTTCTGTGGATATTCAACATATTTCATGCGGGGAATCGTAGGTTGTATCTGGCAACCAGCTAGAGTCAGGAACAAAGCAGTGAAATGGAGGACGGACAGAGCTGGATGATGACTACCGTTAAACTAGAAGAAGAAGAAGAAATATTATTGAGGGAAGTGAAACTGAGTATGAGTAAGACGGACAGTGATGATGATGATGATGAAGGCTGCAGGAGGAAAGCTGTGCTGGAGGAGCTTCGTCATCCCGACCATGTGTGGGACGGAATGTTTGCTCCAAAGATGGAGAAAAGCGGAGAAGAAGAAACGGAGGAGTTTTCAGATGTGTGCTCTGTGAAGGAAGAGGTTAGAACACTCCGTGTGTTTCCATTCATTCACTCACTCACTCACCACATTCATCCGCTGTTACACACACACTGGAGACTAGTTTAACTGGTGACCCACTTCATTCACACTCACATTTCTCTATCAATATGTGACGATGTAAAGGTGGAACAACCTGTGTGTACTCAGTGGAACACAGAGAACAAACTACAGAAAAACACACTTTATGTTAATGAGCTAAGGAGTGGGCAGGGACCGTCTACAAAGTCACACCCCCAAAGGAAGCGTCAACAATAACACCAATAACCCTGTGGACAGTCTTTATTAGGGCTCTCTATTTACTATAGCAAATATAGTTAATACAGTTACTTTATCTGATTTATGTTTTCATAAATATCCAGTATTAATGTCATTAATTAGTAATAACTTTAAAAAAATAACTGTAGTACCCTGAGAGCAACTGACAGTCTTTGTTGTGTCTGCCCTTTTAAATATATATAAATATATGAAACGTGACTTTCTACCATTTTGATAAACTCTGAAAACCTTAGGCAATCGTTAATAATTTCCCCTCTAAGTACTATGAAAGAGATATTAACACAAATGCTGTTTATTAATTTTATTTTATTATTATTATTTTACCCCGCCCAGCGCCCAATGAGAGCTGGAGATTGGCACTGGCAGACTCCCGCAACCCTGTTTTATTTTTGTTTTGGGTCAATGTACAGTCATGGTTAAGGTCTATAGATATTGTTTTGTGAATCACACCACAGAATATTTTGTGTTGTTGAAGGTAAATGTAAACACTTTTTGAATCTGATTATCTTGCTGGGTAAAATGTCTGTTTTTAAAGCTAAAACTATATCAAATATATGTATAAAACACTTTAATAATAGAGTTTATCATCAGTATACGCTAGAAACTATTACAGCAACAAATAACAACAGAATAACTGAGCATGAAAATAAATGGAATGTTTGTTTACTTGAGTTAGAGATATAGTTATTAGTAGGGGTGTAAATCATTAGCTTCATCACAATACGATGTTTGCCGATATCACAAAGTCTGTCACGATACAAATTTGATTAGTTTCACAAGCCTGTGATCGATATGATGTGATATCATATGATCACCTCACACAATCATTTACATGTTTATCAGCTCACTAAAAACAACAGAAATATGATTTAACCATTTTATTTCTAAGGTCTTTCAGGCATTAAATAAACAATATAAACACCATTCTGTAACATTGAACTAAGTGTTAAACTTTGAGTTGTGTGAGTGATAAAAAGTATCTATAGTTTTATTTAAATTACTATGGTGTAATACGTTTTTAATCATACAAAAATATAGCTTTAAAAACAGTTGATTTCACTGTAACAAACTGTAACCAGATGGAGAAAAAAGTGTCACTGGCATGTTATTATTATTATTATTATTATTATTATTATTATTATTATTATTATTATTATTATTATTATTATTATTTTAACATTGACATGTTAATTAATCCACACTGTTATATAACTAAGTATAAAAACGTATTTTAAGGGGCATTTAATGAATTTGTGTAAAACAAAAATGACCACATGGTTTATTTATTTTGATTTGGTTTTAAAACAGAATAACCAAAGGACGAAGGGTACACAGATAATAATGCTACATATATGGTTGTGATAAAACTTCTTTAATATTTAATAAATATCTTAAGTGGACTTCCAGACACTTGTTATTCAGTAGTTCTGTTTATTTACATGAACAGACGTTGTTTGTTGTGAGGAGTTTGTATAAATCAACCCATTTACGAGCACTGACCAAATACTGAAAGTATCAGATCTCAGTGTGTGTGTCTGTGCACTCACGTGTGTGCTAAACCCCTAACAAAACAACCTTCTTCAACCTAATTCATATCATCTTAAAATCAGCATCACTACTATTGCGCTGCACTTTGATTATTGTTTAATTTCCTGATGTATAGTTCATCATTTTTACCTCTTTCCTCTGGTGGCTTTTTCTCATTGACTCCTCGCGTTGCTGAGGGTGGCAGCTAGGAATGTGCGATATTTTATCCTTTATGATTTATCGTCAAAAACATTCTCACCGGTAAGAATTTGTCACCCCTCGATATAAACGATAAATTCCCATGTCTGAAATTAGCGAGGGCCACAAGTCTTACTGTCATAACACCACAGATTTGTTTATGGTCAGATTTAACACTTGTATGGAAGGATAAAAATGAACATGTCACACGTTGTGTGAAATAAATATTAACATAATAACTAATGTCACTATTCCATCATCCCATTTTGTGAAACGCAATATTTTTATATTTCATCAGCAGTAAAAACACTATTGAAGTTATTTGTGCTTTTAATGTGCTTTTTTTTTTAGAATTTTATTTCAAGTGAGGAAATAAATGAATTACATACAATAACACTAATAGTAATCCACATGCACAATTATATTCCATAAAATATCAGCTCATGAGCTGTTTGAGTCAGCAGTTATTGTAGCCTTTTTAAATGTGTCTAGTGTTGATGTATTCACATTTATTTGTGTTTTTAAGGAACCTGTTTACACTAAGTTGTGAATTTTTTTATTTTATTTTTTTTAATAGTTTTTATTTATTGTGACTTTTATCATTATCATGATAAATACTAGAAATTATCGGGATACATTTTTTTGTCAATATCGCCCATCCTTAGTGGCAGCAGGCATTGCAAGGCTTTGTTGTCACGTGGCATTTGCTCCGTTATTTATTTTTCATTAGTGTTATTGATTTATTGTTATTTTTCATTCTGTTATGTTATACATTTTTGTTTGCTTTGTGCTTTTTTATTTATATTTATATTCATATTTGGCTTTCCTGTCATAACACTATGAATGTGTGGATGATGATGGTTGTGATTGTGGTATGCAGGGATCTACCTCTACACTAACTTTTCCAGTGGTGGCACTGGTGCAACTATCTTTCTCAGCTGGTCTCACCAGCACAGAATTGGGTTTTTTTTTTTTGAGCAGGGGTGGAGAGTGTACAGGATAGACATATATTCTGATGAATAGTTGACTTAACTGGTGTATCGTAGTTTTGTATGAAGTAAAGATTGACAATGACTCGAGATATATTTGCTAAGTTTTTCAATGTTTTAGTGTCAATATTAAGTGTTTCTGAAACAAGCAGTGGCTGAAATAACAGGTCATTTATTTTATACATTTTTAAAAGAAGACGGAACATTTTTTTTTTTAAAATAACAGCAAATCATAACAACAGGTTACATGTATTCTGTTTTTTTATTTTGCAGAAAGGCTGTACTTGAATTAAGTTAACAGTAACATAACCAACTTAGAATCTGCATTGTTTCACCCATGAATTAAATTCAGAGGGTCCAGCTCTGATAGTGGGGTCTCCTAACCCTCTTCCCCTGGTCAGGGGTCTGCAACCTTTACTCTACAAGGAACCATTTAACCTCATCTCACCTGGATTAAAGTCCTCCTGGAGCCATAAATACCTTCTCTATGAAGACAATACAGTGTATTACATTATATACAGTTATAATTATATAGAATAATGTTTGATTTCATTTGATTTATATTGATCATGTAAATGGAAACTTAAAAACAGTTTAAAATAAAATAAATTGGGATCAAGAAATAAAATACTATCTTGCATCTTCAAATTCTTACACATCTCAGTTTACATGAACACAATGTTTATAAAGAATATTTTTATAGTTAATGTATATGAAAAGCTACAAAAAGTAACATGAATATGATAACACATGATCATGTGATCAACACATGCTAATTACTCATTTCTTGCCACACATAAAACATACATATTTAACCTGTACATTGGTGGTTAAATGAATCTGTTCCCACACAATTAAAATCTGTATTTTCTTCCAGAAATAGTGTTTTTGTTGGTTTAGTTTCTTACCAAGGATTTAAAACTTAAGGTTAGCCACAGGTGCAGGAAAGTTGATGGTCTGTAGATGTTACAGGAGGTGAAGTAGGAATGTACAGGTTAAATATGCATGTTTTATGTTTGGCAAGAAATTAGTAATTAGCATGTGTTGACCACATGACCACGCACCACCCGCCCCAGAAGACACCCGCCAGGACCGGTCCAACCAGCCGGCCGGGCCTGCCGGACCCGAAGGGCACCACCGCAGGACAGGGAACCCCCAAGGGTGAGCCCCAGGGCCAAACCCCCATGAGAGGCACCCAACCCACCCCGGCCCACAAACCGGCCACAACCCAGCAGGAACGCACAGCCCCAGACGGCGCAAGAACAGCAGCCCAGGCCCCGCCCCCCCACCGGACAGCGTAAGCCATGGGGCAATTATAATTGGTGGGATTAGTAGGGCAGCTAGAGGTGGGAGTGCTGCCCCCGCGCCACTACTTAGTAGCACAGGCGGCGGCCCCCTCCACCCCCAGCCCCACCATCCAGCCCCCCAAGGGTTGGGTATGAGTGAGGTGCAACAAGTGGGTGAGCCAGATCAGCTGGGAGTGAGTGACGGGAAGTGGCCATGTAGGAGGCCTGTCCGGTATGAGCCCGGCCCGTTCGCATAACGGGCCACTGGAGAGGGTAAATGGCGCAGACGGGCCCACGCAGAGGCACCCAAAACACCCCAGCAACCCACCTAAGCCATCCAGGTTAAGGCCACCCCACAAGCTCATAGAGGTCCAGGACTACAGTTAGATCAGTGTGTTAGTAAAGAGTGGTGCTGGCAGTTGCTTGCTAGATCATCAGGCTAAAAACAAAAATTCAAGATTCAATGCAATTAGAAAAGAAGTCCAACGCTCCTCAAAGCAGGTTATTTTATTTTTTCTGAGAGCAGACATCTTTTCCATGGAAATAAATTCCATGAGGAGATTTCGCCATTGGTTTATGTTTAACAATGTTTTATTTTTCCAATTCACTAATATTGTTTTTTTTGCTATGGCAAGTGCCGCAAGGATGGATTGTGATTGGTTTGCTGGAATATCAAGCATAGTCAGGTCTCTTAACAGACATAGATTTGGAGATAGAGGAATCCTGTAGTCCAAAATGGAGGACAGTTTTTCAGTGATTAGAAACCAAAACTGTTGAACTGGCGAACAAAGCCATACGGCATGTAAATATGAATCAGCTGTTCCCTGGGTGCACTGAGAGCAGATGTCTGTTGGGGAGAAGCCCATTTCATACATTTTCTGTTGGGTAATGTGGGATCTGTGGAGGACCTTGTATTGAATTAGCTGAAGATTTGTGTTTTTAGTCATCTTAAAGGTATTAAAACGAATTTCTGTCCAGAAATTGATGTTCGTGGTGATTGAGAGTTCAGCTTCCCATTTAGCGATTGGTAAGTGATTAGAGTTAGTGTTCAAGAGTGCTCTGTATATTTTTGAGAGTTTTTTTTTGTTTTTGCTGAGAATTTTTTCATATATATGGCCAGTTCTGGAGGTTGTAATGTGATTAAATCTATTGCCGTATGTTTCTTAATTGTCTCTGTTACTTGTGTGTACTGAAGAAAATTACTTTTATTTATATTGAATGTTTGGGTTAGATTGTTATATGTCCTGAGCTTATCATTTTCGAAGAGTTCTTGGAGATTAATAATTCCGCTCTCATCCCATGTTTTTAAATAGAGCAGTGTTTTTCTGTTTCTAAAGTCAGGGTTGTGCCAGATTGGAGACAGCATACTAGTTTTTGAACATTTTTTAATGTCCAGGGCTTTCCACCACGCAGTCAGGATGGAGGCAATCAGTGGGTTTATAAAGCAGTTATGACGTTTGAGGGTTACAGTGATAAAAGGGAGATCAGAGAGTTTATATGTTTGCAGTCTAGCTGTTCTATTTCTAGCCAGGTGTTGTGGTATTCTTTTGGTTTTAGCCATTCTGTTAAATATAAAATTTGGTTTGCTAAGTAATAATTTGTGAAATTAGGGGCTTCCAACCCACCCTCGCTTTTATTTTTTTGAAGGGTTGAAAGGCTTATTTTAGGTTTTTTATTCCTAGCATAGAATTTTGTAATTGCAGAATCTAATCTTTGGAACCATTGTGTTGGTGGTTTCAGTGGATCATAGAGAA
Organism: Gouania willdenowi; assembly: GCF_900634775.1. Lineage (NCBI taxonomy): Eukaryota > Metazoa > Chordata > Actinopteri > Blenniiformes > Gobiesocidae > Gouania > Gouania willdenowi. The sequence continues at coordinate 42,027 of NW_021144857.1, forward strand.
CAGATAATTTATTTTAGGTAAGATTTTCATTTTAACTGAGGCTATTCTGCCAAGGAGTGAGATGTGGAGATTGTTTCATCTTCACAGATCTTCTGTGACTTTATCCAACAGCGGATCCAGGTTCAGTTTAATTAATTCATTTAGGTTTGGTGATATATTTAAGCCTAGATATTTAATTATATTTGTGGGGGAGGGGTATTGTGGGTTTTGGCTTACTGGGTTCCATGAATTTTTTGTTAATGGAAGGATTGATGATTTTGACCAGTTAATGGAATAGTCTGATAGTTTAGAGAAGCTGTTTATTAGTTTAAATAATTCTTCTAATGAGGATTGGAGTTCTTCCAAATAGAGTAAAATATCATCCATATAAAGATTAATTTTGTGTTCTGAGATGGATGAGTGGATTCCTTTAATAACAGTATTCTGACAAACAGCTGCTGCGAGAGGTTCAACAAATATTGCAAAAAGCGAAGGTGAGAGTGGGCAACCTTGTCTCGTTCCCCTCTGCAGTGTGAAGCTTTGGGATGTTATTTTGTTTGTGGTTACTGAGGCCTTAGGTTTAGAGTATAGGGTGGAGATCCATTGTATGAATGATTCTCCAAAGCCAAATTTGCCAAGGACAGCAAGGAGGAATGACCAGTTGACTCTATCGAATGCTTTTTCTGCGTCGAGTGGCAAGATTATTGTTTTCTTTTTAGAGTTCTGTGCCATGTTGATCAAATTAAACAGTCTTCTAACATTGTCTGTGGAGTGTCTATTTTTAATAAATCCTGTCTGGTCTTGGTATATAATTGACTGTACTACTTTCTCTAACCTGGAAGTGAGTGCTTTGGAAATAATTTTTATGTCTGTGTTAATAAGTGAGATGGGACGGTAGCTTGGAGTTTTTGTCTGGTTTAAGTAATAATTTAATGTTTGCTGTATTCATGTGGCCTCCTATGTAATCTTTATTTTGAATTTATGTTAGTACGAGCGGAGCCAGCATTGACCAGAAATGTTTTAGGAATTCAGCAGGGAACCCATCTGGACCTGGTGCTTTGCCAGTTGACACGCTATCTGTTTAAAAGGCTCTGATTTAAGTGCCTGCCTCTTTAAGAGGCACTCGGTTTCAGTGAGCAGTGTGCACGTGACCAGTAGTTTAGTTTGGGCAGTCGTCCAAGTACGAGCCTGATTCGGATGTTTAACTAGTTCCTGTCCTTTAAAACGTTCTTCCGAGTTGTGTGCAGTTCTTACTCCTGTTCCTGTGTGCTCCAGTTTGTCTATAGTCCATGACCAGAAAGTAAGTCACCATTTATGTTTTAAGGTCATGCTATGTTGATAAGTGTATAGGCTAACAGCTCTGATAATGTCATGCTAACCCACTTATGTAACACCGTTTACTGTGTCGGAGTTCACGGTGCTGTTATAACTGCTGGGGGAAATCTGTTCAATAATATTTTTGGCCAGGAGAGGGTGCTATTACCTTGCACATTGATTCAGTTTAAATGTGGAGCTTCATTTATACAGAAGAGTGAATGTGGGTCACTTTTTTCTCTTTTGTTTATAAATTAGAGATAATTTGGAGTAATTGAGCCTTTTTTTGATGTTGATGTAACAGAATGTTACTTATATCAGCTGTTCACAGCTTTGTATTTGCTTTACATATAATTGTTTATTTTTCTCATGTTTGTTACAGACTATACAATATTAGAACTACTCCAACAACTAGCATTTAATCTGCTGTTAATGGGAATAAAATACAGCTGGAACACATCCCAGTTAAAGAGAAAGGACGTCTCATCTCTTCATTCCTGTGCCCTGATCAGCACCCCATTCAGTTTGCTGTCTTAAACCTAAAAGAACTAGACGATCATTATTTCCTCTCTTTCACTATCCAAAGCATTTTGTAGTTTTTGTAAGAAAAAACATTGCATTTGAAGGTGGGACGGATGAATAGTGATGATAGTTTTATGCCAAAAATTATTTCACACAAAGTGAGACATTAGCTTTTATCTTTCCATACAAGTGTCAAATCTGACCATTGATAAATCTGTGGCCCTTTGTGGTTTAATGACGGTAAGACGTGTAGTTTTTACTTGGACTATTCCTTTCATGAAGTGGTTTGCGTTAACACTTAGCCCAGTCTTATGTGTCACATCGTTGTTACCGGGAGCTCCCGGTAAGAGCGCTGAGCTCCCAGTAACAAGGACATATTCTTACCTAGGGTTGCCACGATACTAGAATTTCAAACTCAATATCGATACTCAGGAAAATACTGAATACCATTTTTGATACCATGGGACAAAAAAAGACACTTAGCCCAGTCCTATTGTGACGGTTTGGCAGTTTGGGAATGGTTAATGTTAGGTTCTGTTTTTATGGGTGCCAGCCAGGTTTCCCTCCTGACGTATAGGATATTTGTATTAGTATGAATTTTGTTTTGTCTGTACAGTCGGTGAGTTTCCTTTAAAATGTCAAACCTCACTAGGACATATGCTCCTAGACATACACCCTGTTACATATGACATATAGACTGAAAAAAACAACACACTCAGGAAATGTAATTTTTTTTTGACAAGTATATTGAAGTTGTCTACACAAAATAAATATACACACAGACATGTGAGTGAGTCCTTTGCTCTCCAACACACATCATACAGCTACAACTCAAATACATCCATACAGGTCCAGAGGAGTCAGAAGTTCTCACTCCCCCCCAATTTCCTTGCTCCACAGCGTATCTAAATAAACAGAACTGTGTTTGAAATCATATTCTTTCTTTCAACATGAGATATAAAAATGTTAAACATAAAGTTTTTACGTACTGCAAAAAAGAAGTCAATGACGTCACACAGACGGCAGGCGGAAGTGTGCGTTGACTGCACAAAGCAGGCTAGAATAAACATATTCAATATTATTTTAACATACTTCCTTCAATATCATAACAGCAGTAAATAATAATATATGAAATAAAGGAAACACAAAACAAAAGAAACTCACGGACAGTCCAGTGTCTGGTCAGACGTGTACGTGCGGTGTGCGTCTGACGTCACCGACGCTTTGCAGCTACCAGGAAGCGGTAATGTCTGGGTCTGCGACTGACTGTTTCCAGCTCTAAAAACTATTTGCGGCAATGACTGGCACCGTGAGTGGATGGACTTCCTCCAGTAAGGACGCAACTGGTGAGGACCTCGAACAATCCGGTATGCAGTCTCCACGAACACGCTCCGCTCCGACCCAGAAACCGATGCTGCTCCTCCACGGCTCTCTGAGGTATGCCATTTAACTACCGCAGGCAGGAGGCTTGCCCAGCGGAGGAACCGGGGATAAGCGAATAGGCGAGGAGACAGAGATGGGCGTTAGTGTGAGATCAGAGTAAGAGGCTGAACAGGGGAGTGAACCGGTGGTGTGGGAAAAAACGAGAAAAATAAGTGACTGAGGCTGCAAAGGCCTTTTGCAGGTTGTCACACTATGTATTGGACACATCGTTGTTACAGGGAGCTCCTGGAAAGCCCCCCAGGTCTATAGAGCACTGGGGGAAACCCTGACCCACCAGTTGAGAATTGCTGCTCTAAACAACTGACAATCTGTAGTAGGTCTCCATCTACTACACCAAATATATTAACAAAACATATTTTTCTGTGTTTTGAAGAACTGTCATTATTGACATCATTATTATCATAAAAAATGGAATAACTTATCAATGACTTCTTTAACAGTTACTGTAATAGCCTGAAAACAACTGACTGAAGAGTCTTTATTATGTCTCCCTCTGTCCACTACAGCAAATATATTAATAATATTAATAAAAAAAACACTTTCTGATGCTTTTTATTGATTAAATAACCTTAAATACTGTTATTAATCAGCAATGACTTATTTTTAAAAAAATACTCTCGTAGCATAAAAATAACTGACAGTCTTTATGAGGTCACATATCTACACACACCTCTACTACACCAAATATATTTAGAAAAAACACTAAAATCTGATAATAATAATAATAATAATAATAATAATAATAATAATAATAATAATAAATCAACTAAAAATGTAAAAAAAAAAAAAATCATTTAAAAATGATCGTGTTGCTGTTTTGAACCCAGTGTATCGTATGGTATTCTGCAAATTAAATATGATTAGAAATTTGTCCGTAGGAAAAACTCTGTCTCCCAATCCGTTTGTGAAGTGATTATTATTTGTTTTGTTAAGCTTGTCACCTGTACATATCTAGTGCACTTTATTTTCCTTCTTATGTAGTCCGTTTCTTATCATACTCTTGTTTATTGTATGTTGTACAGGCCTTTTTTGTTCAGGAATAAATTTGTGTTAATTTTTGGAACCCGTTGTCGGTGGTTTTTGGAGACCGAGTTTTCTTTTGATTACGTTTTTATGTTGCGTCCTGGAGCTCCTAGACTGGGGCGTAACATCGGTTAATAGAGTGACCTTTGAATAATTTATTGGTAATAATTACATTATTAATTAGTGATGCACTAAAAATCTGACCCAAACATGATGTTATAAAGACGTGAGTAAACGACGCAGTCAGTGCACGCTTGTCTAGAAACAGACCAACTTGTCTGTGGACTCGTGGAGCGTCTGTATTTAATACATGTGAGCACTACAGAGTTGATGGAGCAGTAAGTGTGTTTTATATGTGTGTGTGCCACTTAGACACTGTAGCTACATGTAGCCCTCCATTAACACAGACCTTTAATACATCACAACTGTACTTGGTCCACGTTATAAACATCATTACTCTGATAGAATTAAACAGTGTAATCACAGCTTCAATGTATTTTGTGTTTTAATTAGGGCTGCACCATTTTCACAAAAAACCTAATTGTGATCTTTCTGACAGATATTGTGATTTCGATTCAATTTTACAATTTTTAAAAATATTTCATACATTTAAAATGCATATGTGTTTTTTTTTCCCAAATTCTGTTTTCCACATCAATTTTTTAGAAATATGAATGAATTATTTCAGAAAATATTAGTTTTTAACTCCTGTAAGGAAACAAAATACTAATAAATTAAAAAAAAAAACTTAATTCCTTTTGAGCACAATTATTTTAGTTTTGTTATGTAAAATAAGTTTGTAATATGCTGCTCAAATGAATAAATAAATGAAAAATGAATGAATGAATGAAAAATAAAGTAGATATAATTAAAAAGAAGATATAAGTTGTACTGTGAGAAAGCAAAATAAAAATGTAATTTAAAATACAATTAAAAGGTAGATATAAGTTGTAGTGACATGGATTATTCTGACTGCTCCTTTTTAATTATTCATGTCATATAAAGATGTATGAGAACAGCATTAATGTCACTATATTTACCCTCAGGGATCAATGATTTACTGAATCTGATCAGGTTTATTGATTAAGTTTTGATCAACTTAATTTAAATTAACCTAATTTAAATGATCCTGATGACATCATTCCAGAATGTAATGATTAAACAAAGCTAAATGTGCAAACATCACGTGTAAGAAGTGTTTTTTCACCACTAGAGGCTAGAATATTTTACAGTATCAGAAGTTATCAATAATCTGTGATGTTTCATACTCTACAATCTCTGGTATTGATGGTCTACAACAGAACAACTTTATCCAGATGTTCTGTAGCTCTGATCAAGTGAAGCTGATTAAAGCTGAGTCATGTTTTCACGGAGCACAGCAGCGCTATGAGAAACAGACAGAGCTTCACAGACATGTTAAAGTTAAACAGACACTGGTGTCTCTGATGTAGGAGTCAGTGATGATTTGTGTAGTTTTTTACCAGGTTAGACGGTGTTTAGGTGGTGTTTGAAACGACTACAAAGAGAGTTGGAAGAACATTTCTGCATAAAAAATGTTCTTTCCCTCACAGTGACGGTGTTTAAACCCAATTCTGTGAATTTCCGTTGCGTTCACCTGAGGTCAGGTGTAGATGTAGTTCTACAATTAGACACTAGATGGAGCCCCAACATAAGTATTAGGTCTAAGCTCCTCCTTCTACTACTTTGACTGAAAATCTATCACACCTGTGTGTTTGGACACTCAGATAATGTAGTGGAGGAGCTCAGAGATGTTGTTAGTGAGTGTCTTCAGATTTATTGAATTATTATGTTTATTTTAAGCTCCTAAAAGCACGTATTTAAGTTAGAATATAGGTCATGTTAAAGTACACAGGCTGATTCCATGTTTATATGTATTTTGACCCAAATGTAAGTTAACTCTACAGCCAAAGTGTTTGGCTTTACCAGTTTGTTTGTTTAGTGACATCTTAGTCAAAATACATTAAGGTACTATTTGATCCAATTGATATAATATATATATATAGTGATTTCATAGTGTAATTTAGGTTAAAACAATGAAGAATAAAATCACAGACATGTTAAGAGTAATAAATATTGGTTAAGAGTTTCAGATAAATACATTTACATAAATACTAAAATTAATAAATAAGTTTATGGGTAAAATATATTGTTAAAAAGTTAGACTTTAATTAAAATGGTTAAAATTTGTACAGCAAAGCACATGATTTAATTTTACAAATAGAAATAGTTAAACATTGTAGGTTGATTTAAAAACATTAATTATTAAATAGCAGAAAATTAATTTATTTAATAAATAAAATATTTAAAGTAGGAAAAGCTCAGGTGGTTCATTCTTTTAAAAACATTTGATTAGAACTCATTCTTCCTTTCTCTCTTTTTCATCCTTTTCTTTAAGGTTTTCAACCTGCTACAAAACCTACAACAAAACTGAATAAACTTTTAAAAGCTGAGTTGATCTCACGTCTTACTTGTGTTCCATCCATGTTCTTTCAAGCTGGACAAGCATTGTAGAAAATAAGCTTAACAAGTATCTGGTATGGTATTCTGCAAATTAAATATGATTTAAAATTAGATTTAGATTAATTAATTGATAAAAGAAGTAAAGGAAGTTTCTCACTTTCTACATTCATAAAAAGATCATTTATTTAAAGCGTGTGCGATTTCCCTGGTTTAATTTTATGAGACATGTGCATGATAAATGTGTTTTTTTTTTTTTTTTTTTTACAAATCTATTTTATTTTGTTTGGTGTATTTTTCTGTAATGTATGTTTTTTGGAGCCATTATGTGTATTCAGAAAAAAAAGGGAAAAAAAATTATGCCAAGATTCACTGCTCTGCCCTACAAACACCATAAAAGTTAACAAAAATCCATGGATCTCATTTGGTGTCCCACTTCTCCAGATGATCTGCAGTGACTTTGAACCCTGTCAGTGAAACGCCCTATGAAAAGTGTGTTACAATAGGACATTTGTCTCATATTAAATTATCTTCACTATGTAGGGGGCGCTAACGCGCCAATGTCCATTTTTCCACATTGAGCTGGTTTAGGGCTGGAGGTTTAACAACTGATTCATAAATGTTTGTTTGGTTCCTTCTCTGTGTTTAATCTCTAACTGTTCTACAGGACTCTGGAAGCCAGAACAAAGTGACACCTCAACGTTCTCAGGACCATGAAGCTCAACCACAACAAAAAAACAAATCTAAGAGAAAAACTTCAGAGAAAAGAGTTCAACAGCAGAGCCAAGCTGGAGTTAAAGCTAAACATACATGTGACCAGTGTGGAAAGGACTTTACCAGGAAATCACACCTCACTATACATCAAAGAATCCATTCTGGAGAAAAGCCATTTAACTGTGACCAGTGTGGGAAGGACTATAGCTGTAAATCAGCCCTCACTGTACATCAAAGAATCCATTCTGGATCAAAGCCATTTAACTGTGACCAGTGTGGGAAGGACTATAGCTGTAAATCAGCCCTCACTGTACATCAAAGAATCCATTCTGGAGAAAAGCCATTTAACTGTGACCAGTGTGGAAAAGCTTTTATGCGGAATTCTCACTTAATAAATCACAACGTCGTTCATACTGGAGTTAAAAAGTTTGAATGTGATGAATGTGGAAAGACTTTTAGTCGATCTGGACACCTCAGTCTACATGTCCTCATTCACCGTGGAACCAAAGCTCACAGATGTGAACAGTGTGGAAAGACTTTTACACAAAGATCAAATTTAACGCTGCACATGCAGACTCACTCCAGAACAGTGTTGTATCACTGTGACCACTGTGGGAAAATATATAAACACAAAAAAACCCTCACTGAACACCTGAGATCTCACACTGGACATGAAGTGTGTCCCTGTGACCAGTGTGACAAAGTTTTTACAACATTTGACCAGTTAAAACGTCACCAAAGCAGCCACTCATCAGAAAGACCTCATAAATGTGACACATGTGGAAAATCTTACAAGAGGAAATCTGACCTTAATCTCCACCAACGAGTTCATGAGAAGAATGTTCTCAGATGTGATGAGTGTGGGAAGACCTTCAGCACTTCATCTGTTCTCCACTCACATCTCTGTGTGGATGGAGACATGGAGCAGGAATCATCTTCAGATCCCAGCGACACACGGATGGTGACGACACCTTCTGGTTCCAGTGTTGGACTGAAGAACCCAGAGATCAGGCTGCACACGATTCCAACATAAACCTGCTGTCAGCTGGAAAATGGACACCAACAGTTCAGGAAGTTGTTGATCTTTGAAGGTGTGGTCTGAAAGAAAAGATCAATACAATGATCAGTTGGAAAGGAAGAAGTTTCCCTTTGTTCACTTTCTATACAGGATATACCTTCTATAGCTTCTGTGTTCATACATGATGTATATGAAGAATGATTCACATTATTATTATTATTATTATTATTATTATACACTATTGACAGAATCTATATCAGTCTGTTAAACTCATTTTAGTTCAAATACGAACCAGTGTGGGGTCCAAAGGGCTGCAGATTTGACCAGCCCTAGTTTATAAATGACTTTGTTTTAATTTACTCAAATGTTGTGGAATGAATTAGGAAAATGTTGAGTTCCTGCAACAATTGAAGTTTAAAAGTAACTCCCATCATGTGATGTCAGCATGGAAACCTGTGAGCTCTGCTAATATTGTGGAGTTTCCTTAACATTACTTGTTTTTAGAGAGGCTGAGATATCTACAACTGAATTAGAGAAAACATGAATTATTGTAGAAATTATTAACTGTCATTGTTATTTTCTCCTACAGGCTGAATTAGATGCTCTAAAGGGCTGGATTTGGCCCCCGGCCCTTGAGTTTAACACACATTCTATATAAAAACAGTCTATGATGACCATGAGTTTGTATACTGTACATAATAATCATTAGTCTATAAACTAGTAACATTCCAATAGATGTAATAATCAGATCCTAACTTGTAGATGAATATACATGCTGTGTTAATACAGACCATCTTCATCATGTACCTTTGAATCTGTTTCTTTTCTCTGTGTTTATAAAGGATTCATATTTGTAATGAGTTTTAAATGAGTATCTAATACATCACATAATAGTATTTTATTGATTTTAGATGTGATGTGTTTTATATAAAGTATGTTTTTCTACAGTTGAAGTGAATGTGACGAAATGGTTCCTGACAGGGAAACCCTGCCTAAAGCCTGTGAATGGATCATGCAGTGTGCTGAATGAATATCAGGGGAAGGGGAGCCCAAAGTGTCCAAACACTCCCATTTTATCACCATATTTACATTTCTATCAACTCTGTGATTACAGCTCATAGATTTATTCTAACTCTGAAATGTTCTTTAATCTGTTCTTTAGCCTGTCCAGCCTTTCTTTAGAACTTACAATGTTCTATGTAACCATGAGAAATCCTAACGTTCTTCTTAAATCTTCCTTCTGACATAAAGTTTGAATCAATGTAAATGTAATGATATCAAATGTCCAGTGAAGCTTTGTTCCTTTAAATAAAGACGTGTTATTGTCTGTGCTGGATTTCTTTGAACAGAGAAACATGTCAGAGAGAGGGAGAGCTTTTCATTGGATAGCACATAATCCTCCATCAAACACACATGGTTCCCATGAGAAGAACATCCACTGGATGGATCTAAGAACAGGAAGTGAAGGTTCCTCTGGAAACTGAGTGTTTAGTGAAGCTGAAGGAGTTTAAAAATAGACTTTTAGAGTAACCGCTGCTTTCACATCCAGTCATGATGTCTTTCTAACAAATTCTGATAAAATGAGTCAAACAAGTGCAGAATTCTTTAGTTTGAGATTGTTTCTACATTAATAAGGCTTTTTATTTAAATGTAGTGTTGTATCAACATCTGAGACAGTGAAAGAGTTCCTGTTTTGGTTCTAGAAGGATATGAATTATTCCCAATGAACAGCACTGATTAAAAGGGGGCGGAGTCTCCCTGTATGTGGACTCAGAGTGGAGGTGTGTCCAGGTTAATCACATGTCTAAGTGTGTAAATGAATATAATATAAAGTTGTATATACAGAACACCAGGGTGGTGCATTGACACACTGAAGAACACATTAGCTGACATGTTTCATAACTGATGATTCAATAAAATACAAAGTGTTTGGAGTGACTTCATTATTATTATGAATCCAAACAGACACATAAAGACTTGTGATGTTATACATCAATGTACAGCTGTGGCCTGTTCTTAGTCATTCTAAAGCCAAGCAGAGTCACATTAGACACTGACACATCCATCATTAACATTTGGACACATTCAGCTGATTGGAAAGTAGATGGAGGATTATTTAGAAGTGATATCAGTGAACAGCTTCCAGTTACAAACCAGAGCTGGGCTTAGATCTATCAATGTGATCATCCAAACAATGTCTATGATGTCTTAACTTTTTTTGTTGATATATTTTGTTAATACATATTTCATGAGTAATATAGTTGTCTCTGTCACATTTTATTTGGCATGAGTAAATAAACTAGTACAGTGACTATCGTAAGTATGTATTCATATAGTTGGAGCTTTAGTAGAGTCATCATTTATGTCCAAATGAGTATGTGTTTGAAGGGTGGATGTACAAAGAGGTGTATCAATCAATCAATCAATCTTTATTTGTATAGCGCCAAATCATAACCAATGGTATCTCAAGACACTTTACAGTAGAGCAGTCTGTGTACAGGTGTACTGTACATACTGTACATATATCTTTCTGTTGTGTTTTTGTGCATTTTTTGTATGATTATTATTATTGTTTTTTGCCTTTGTAGTGTGATTCTGGAGTCATTTTGTGTATTTTTGTATAAATATTTAGTTTTGTGTATTTTGAGTCATTTTCATATTTTTGTTGTCATTTGGTGTATTTTTCTGTAATGTATGTTTTTGGAGTCATTTTGTATATTTTTGTGCATTTCTGTTATCATTTTGTGTACTTTTTGTGTAAATATTGTTTAGTTTTTTGTTTTACGTAGTTATGTGTATTTTTGTATTTCTAAATTTGACATAAAAAGCTACAAGCTCTTCAGGCAGATGTTGCCAAATGTGTGAAAATAACAGATGTTTGCTGATGGCTATGGTGGAGCTTCATCTTCAGCAGCATCTGAAGCGGCCACAGCCCACAGGTGATGATGGTGGAGGTGGTCGTCAGGTGGATGAGGGGAAGGGGAAACAGGAGGAGGAGAGACCCGCGGCCTCCACAGGTGAGAGTGGAGGGAATCTGAACTACAGCTAAGAAGTGATGAACTGTCGTCTACCTGGGTCAGATATCAATCAAGATTGGGTGTCATTTATTTTTGTTGTGCTTGTTAACTTTAACACAATCAGTCGTTAGAAGTAGGCCATTTTATAATTTAGCTAGCTGTGCATGCTGGGCAAAAAAAAAAAAAAAAAATTTATTGAATTTATATATAATTATTATTTTGCAAATTTGAGTTTAAAAAAAAAAAATGTATTTTTTTTATTATCCCCACCACAGTTTTTTGGGACTTTTTTCGCATTTTGTCCTTGTGGGTTACCATAGCATGATGTGAGCCCGCCCCCTTTTTGTTTACATGTGTTTACTCTTTGAGCATGTTTATTGTTTTATTTACAGGGTCGCTGAGAAGAGTGAACTGTTGAGAAAGTTATTTTGTAGCCTGATGAGGTAAAATATAATGATCAAAAACTCATTATAATGTATCAGATAACATTAGATTAAACTTTACTGTCATTGCACAAAGTACAGTCCAGAGAAAACGTTTTGCATCTAACTTGAGAGAAAAACAAGTAAAGAATAAGAATTAGTGCATCTTAATAAGTCTTAATATATAAGACACTTGGTGGAATAAATATAAGAATGAGGTATTGTTTTTACAAACAGCTGTTTTCTTCCAGCCTTAACCTCTCACTGTCTCTTATAGGATGATGTCACTCATTTTTGGGAGCCTGTCGTTGTTTCCTCTCAGTAAGTACTGTATAGAATACATGATTCAGCTATTTTTCTAGAGTGAACATATCAATACTGTGATCATCTGATCAAGTCCATCAGGTGTTTATTTCTCACCTTTCTCTGTTTGTCTCCTTACACTTTTTAAAGGTTGCCATGTCTGTGTTACTGCTGTGGAGGTCTAAGGTGACTGTTTATTGATGTGGTGAGTACATAGTCTGTGAAAATATCACTTCATCACAATCTGTAATTTATACATTTTATTATTCATCTCATCTCATGTTCCTCTGTGTCCTGTTTTCAGGATCCCATCATATGTTGTTCATTGTTTGTTCAGGAGGTTCCTCTAAGTAAATACTGTATAGAGTTGATGACGCAACTATTTTCCCACATTTTTCTAGATACCAGTACTGTGATCATATGTCCATCAGGTGTTATTCTTTCTCACATTTCTTTCTTTGTCTCCTCTCACTTTTTAAAGGTTGCCATGTATGAGGAAATATTCTGTGTTGATGTGGTGAATAAATAGTCTATGAAAATATCACTAAATCTGTCATTTATTAATTTTAATATTCATCAATGATCATGTCTCACTTCTATTCCTCTCTGTCCTAATTTCAGGATCCCATTATATGTTGTACATTGTTCAGGAGGTTAACTAGACCAAGCAGCTTTTAGGTTTCTGTTAAGTACTGTATAGAATAACAGGACTGGGAGGATGGTGTAGGTTTAAGTTTATTAGACATGTAGATTTACACCAACAAGACAGTGTATAAGCATTGTTACAAGAAAGTTTGTTTTCATTCATAGGCTTCATTGTCTTTCCATCAATACCTGGTGTGTCTCATCACCTAGTGTCCACCTGGGGGCGGAGCCTGCACTCAGTCTGCCTTTGGGGGCTTTTTGACCATCATCTGTGTCTCTGAACCAGTGGGTGATGATGAACAGTATCATAACATTAGACACAGGTCCTTTGCACTATGGGAGGACAGTGTCTTTATCTGGACTCCTGCTGTTCTCCTTCCTCAGAGTCACAGCCTCCTCTGTCTGCAGGGCTCAGCTCAGGGGGCGGAGCCTCTGCTGCCTGAGCAGCTGAGATCAGTCTGTTACATGTTCCATGTCCTCTCCTCTATGTAGCGCTGTTTATAAGAGTAGAACATTTATTTTCCTCTATAAACAAGATGGTTCACCGACTTAGTCGTCCTCCTAAGACACTCATCATGTCCCTCATCGTCTCTGTTTGCTCTGTCTGAAGCGCTGCAGCGCGTCACACACACTTTACCCCTTCCTCAGCAACCACACGTCATGAGTTGTCATCACATTTTGATTGGTTGATGTGTGTTTTTCACCAATAGGGAGGAGGTGTATTTTTTGCTTTCAAACACTTTTGCTTTGTGAGAGAAGGTAGAACGTCCCGTTTTTACTCTTCGTTTACACACTGAACGCAACAAAAATGACCAGGAAAAGTGCAGCGTTTTTAATCTATCATAACTATTGTTCTACTTGTTCTATCGAGATCATTTAAAAACTAGTTTAGAGTTTTAACAGTTTAAATTAACACTGTGAGGCTGCATCTGGCCGCTCTGCTGTCTTAAATCAGTCATGTGATCAGGATGCGGCGACGCGTCCATCGACTACAGAGGGTTAACTCACTTTTCTGCTCAGACACAGAAATGGAGGTCGGTGAAAGGAAGAAGACACACTGAACCACAAGCCCAGATCCATGTAAAGGTGGACAATAGATTTTCCTCACTGGTGAATGGGAATGAATAAGAGTTCTGTTCTAATGAGAACAACACAAGCTAACAGCATGGTGAAGACTGAGAGAGCTTCAGGAAAACAGAAGCTACATCAGAAAAAGAGGGATCCTCATACGCTGATCATTGGAGATGAATCTGTGAAAAATGTTCAGATGATTATCAACAAAATGTAAAAGGTTCTTTGTTTACCTGATGACATGGTATCAGACCTGGAAGGAAGAGTTTCCACACGTGAAGAATGTTGTGATTTTAGAATAAATGATATCAGGAAGGAGCAGTCTGAGGTGTTGAAGAAGAATTCTGTTTATTCTTGTTGGAAATTGTGAGTATTTTGCAGAAAAAAAGTGTCTATCAGTGGTTCCTTACCTCCAGTTCTCAAAGGAGACATGAACTTCTCTAGAATGTATTCTCTGAATAAGTTAGTGTCTGCTGCTTGTGCTGAACATTCACACATTCCTCTGTGATCAGCACCATGCTTCATTTCCTCTGATAGTTCTGGTCTGTTTGTGATATGTGAAAGCTCACTAGAACTCTGGTATGGAGCAAACAAGTGACTCTGGTCCTCTATAAAATGTGGGTCTAGGTTCACCTCAAGTGAAGCATGATGTGGTTTTTAATCATGTGAGAAAGTAAACAGGACCAAATATAGAACTTTATGTTAAAGAACAATACACACACCTCATAGAGTGTCTCTGCTGGCTGTGAATCCTTGAATTTGGTTGATCAGATGAAATAAGACCCAATAAGCTGTGTTTCTAATGGTTAGATGGTTAACAATAACATAATACATAATAACATTTTCATTTACAAACTGCTAAGATCTAGCCAGTATGGGGCTTGAACCTATGACCTTGGCACTAATAGCACCACGCTCTGACCAGCTGAGCTAACTGACCTATGAAGCTGTAAAAATGTGTAAAAACATGGTTACGAGCAGTGCGTTACTTTTTACAGTAACTTGTACTGTAACGCAATATTTTTTTAAAGAAATAACGCCGTTACCGTTACATTATGCTGCGTTTGTCCGTTACTTTGCTAGCTGTGGTGTACTTCCTGTTTACAGTGGCACTACATATTTTTGCGGGACGCCGTGCCAACCACGGTAAAACAAGAAGAAGAAGAAGCATTGTCAGCATGTTTCTGTTTACATCACGTGCACCAATCATAGCGAGTCAAGAGCAGGACGAGCTTCTCAGAGTGGAAATACGCGTATTATTTTACTCATTTGTCTCCAAACGATGCATCGGTGAAGCGCTAAGCTAACGCTACATTGGTGGATGTGATGGAAGCATCTGCACCGAAACAACAGCGTATGGATTTTAATGAACTGTGACTGTTGAGAAAAATGCTGTGAATTTGTTTTTCCACATTTATTTTTATAAGCATTTTCAACAGCAGAATGTGCACCTGGAATATGCACAGCTTACTTTACATTACTGTGCTAAGGCTGAAATAATACTGTTTTAATTTTGGAGCAGCTGTTTTGTGCTTTATATGCACATCATTTATGGTTGTTTTATGGCAGTTTTTGTAAAGCAGAGTTGGTCAAAATGTATTCCTAATGTTAATTCAGATTGCTTTCATTTATTTATTTTAGAAGGTTTTTTGTGTTTATGTTGAACATTATTGCTAGTTTTTGTACTTAACCTGTAAGGGAACATTCTAAGGCTAAACACAATTGTTTTATGATGCTGAAGCCACCTTAATTTTTAATAATATTCAGGTTGTTTTATGTGTTATTTATTTCACAATTCCTTGTAATATTTACAGTTTCTGCTGGTCTGAGATAAATAAACTGGTATTGAAAGAATACTTAGTGTTTCAGTCAGATTGGTGTTTGTAAAGATTAATACTGAGCAGAGTTTAGTTCTGTTAATGTAAATGATTATAAACTGTAGGGTTGGATACAGTAACATTTCATTTATCAGAGGCTTTTATACAAAACAATGTTAATACAGGGGCACAGTTGATCAACAGTGGATTATTATATTATTACAGCACTAATATGAAGCTGTACGGACACAAATGACCCAAAATAAATAATACATTCTTTCATTCTAAGTAACTCAAAAGTTACTTTTTGCAGTAACGCATTACTTATTTCAGTAACTCACACAGCACTGGTTACGAGTTAAAGCGCTTACGGTTCAAAACACCTAGAAAGTGGGGAGTAGACAATTAAAGCATGATATAACAACTGTAGCACAACTAGCATGTGGTTAAGATACATGGGTGTTTGTTGAGAGCTGATTGAACAAAGGCTATTGATTGGTAGCCTTTCAAATTGGTAAAAAAATAAATAAAGATTTGATGACGGAGTTGGAATTCCCTCATAACTGAGGACCAAAATAAGACCACACACTATCATAACTGTTGACATTAAGATGGAACTATAAGAGAAAAAAGTTACACCATGAGATGGGTTTTTAGAGCCCCGCCCCCAAAACTTACAAAAAAGTGATGCCCAGTTGTACATGTAAGTGGTGTAGTGTATATCTGCCATGTGAAAGATCGTCTATGTTATCACACACAGGGCCTCATAACTCAGAGGTTAGAGCACTGACACATCAGGATAATATTAATATTATTATACCTGTGTAAGTGAGAGGTTCCCACATCCTCCAACTCTGTTTTTCTCACTGTAACAATCAGGAAAATGTGTTTTTATTTTACATTATCAACTACAATATTATTATGTATTTGTTTGAGATATGCTCTTGTATTAATATGTACTTTAAGATTAAAAGTGACAGTTAATGTAGTCTACCATCAAGTATCTTTATTTGTTCTGGTTTGCAAACTGGACATTTCAAAAGGGCAGAAAAAAAATACAAATAAAAATAATAACAGAAGATGCTTATGTAAGCACTTTTTGAAAATAAAAAAACAGTATTATTTATTGAATTATGTCGATCAAAGTGTAATAAATGCAGCTTTTTAAAAAGGAAAATAATTTACTATAATGTACGTTATACTGTTGTCATGTTTGTACTCACCTTCAAAAATTAGAAATAAAAAACTAAACTTAGACTTTAGATAAACATATTAGAAAAAGACAATTTAAGAATTACATATTTTATTGTGTAATGTCCCTTCATGCACCATTATCTTTCCTCTTTCTCACTGTACTGTGTACAGGACCATGTGTGTGTAAATATCTCCTATTGTTTATTACCCTGTTTATTTATCTACTGCTGCTGAAACACTGTAAATTTCCTCTTTGTGGGACAAATAAAGGTTAAATTGTTTTATCTTAAATGTAACGCTTAATGATAAATTAAAAATAAACAGGTATAAAAATATAATTTACTTGTGCAAACAATGCAACAAAAAAAAATCCCTGAATCTATTTCCACATCTTAACTACAATTGTTAAATAGTTGTACAACTTCCAACTAAAGTTATATCTCTAAATCTCACCAGTAGATGTCCCCAGTGAGCTTATGTTTATGTCTTGTTTTGTGCAGTAGTTGATGTTAGTTTGTCTTAAAACACTTAAAATCTATTGTTCTTATCTTTAATGAACTGAAAGCAGTGTTTACCATGTAAATCATCTTTTTCTGTATTCAGTAGACATTATAAATGTATCAAACACTAATGTACGCCTTAATATTATTGTCTTTATTATAATAAATAACTAGTTATTTTAACATAAGCACCAGTGTTTGGCTCAGTGTAACACCCAATGTAATTTAGTTTTGCCTTAATTTATTCATTTTTAGCAATTGCATTCCATATATATCTGACATATTAAATGTTAGAAATAAATAGTTTTCCAGAAATTTTAACATATAAGTAAAAAGTCTAATATTTAATTCTGACTAGTTTTAACAGGATTTGTAAATATCTCAAATAACATCGTCACAGGTAAGAATATTAACCAGAATCAGAATCAGAAGTCCTTTATTTATCATAGGGGGAAATTACTTACATTACAATAAATATTTTGAATAAAAAGGATAAATGTTTAACAAGAAAGAAAATGTTTTAAAAGTACATAATGAAGTAAAAGGCTGTTAAAAATAACGATTAGATAAAATAAAATAAGATAAATAATGTGACAGTGAGGTATCAGCTACCCTGATAGCAGTGTGTAATCCCCACTAGTTCTATTTACTGTAATATTACCAGTGAAAACACCACCCAATAGTGGAGAATAGGGACTTAAGGACACAACAACTCTGTGTTCCACAAAGAGGAAGACACTGTTCTACATTTACACATTTATTAGAGGAGTAATTACTAATGGTACAACTTCTGTTTTATTGATGGACAATGGTATAATATGATGGAGAATTGTAGTCAGTAAAAAATAAATAAAATAAATCTGTTTTCCTTAATTTGTTCACTAAATTCCTGTAAACAATTGTTCTAATGCAGTGGTTCCCAAACTTTTCACAGTCCGAACCCCTTCAAACATTTAACCTGAGGCCATGTACCCCCTACTCCTGCACACTATAATGTAATGCAGTGTTTTTTAACCTTGGGGTTGTGTCCCCATGTGGGGTCACCTGGAATTAAAATGGAGTCCTCTGAAAATGTCTAATAATTTATGATTTAAAAAAAAAAAAACTGATGAAAATGTATTTTTAAAATGTTTTAATTATTATTTTTCAAATCATAAAACCACACACAAAACAAACTTAAATAACTGTATTCTATGTTTTCACGTTCACAAATTTAATCTACATAAAATAAAACGCATTATAAAAATATCTGAGCTGACACATCTTGTCACATTGTGTCCTAATCCTCACAACAACAAACATTATCAAAAGATAATTCTAGAAATAAAATAAAATAAATGTGTGTCTTTGTAGTTTTTTCATTTCAGATGTGATTGATCCACTGAAGCAGAGGATGAATGCTGTAACCATCACTGCTGTGTTACACATGGACCAAAGTTTCCTCTGTTGTTAATAGAAATAAAACACTTTCTCATCTGCTTTGCTTCACTTCATTTGGGGCCAACATTGTTGAATTGACTGATCAGCACATTTGACTCTACACAGATATACAGTATGTATGAATAACGTGCTTCATTAGAGAAAATAAGACACAGAGTATTAAGGAAATGAGTGTTTTTCTTCTTTTTTAATGTAATATCTTTATGTAGGTCAAACAGTCAAACATTGTTGGTAGTACATGTGAGTGACATATATAACATTCTGTCAACTGGACCTTCCATGCTGTGGTTGTTGGGTGGGTGGGATCAATGTGTGACAGAGGGACATGATCACATTCACTATTCACTGTACAGTCTTATCTTAGTGCTGTATGTAACATTACTGGTGGTGTTACTTTGAGGGTCAGTAACTATCAAGGCTATTGTCTGCATCTGTAGGGACGAGGAAACGCTGAAAAACTCTAATACAACCATTTTCAAGTCCATGTACATCCATCGTATGAATGTAGTGTGTGAGTGAGTGTTGGTGGTGGTCAGAGGGACCGATGGTTCACTATGGTAGCCTCACTTCTGTCAGTCTGCCCCAGGGCAGCTGTGGCTACAATAGTAGCTTACCACCACTGTGTGTGGAGTGAAAGAATGATGCACATCAATGTAAAGAGCTTTGAGTGTCTATGAAAAGCACTAAATAAAATCTAATGCATTAATATTATTATTATCCACAGGTATCCATGAAGTTACCGTAGTATTGTAGTTGTTGTTAATGAATTCAACCAGGACTCTAAGCTATGCTTTATGATGACTGTGTCCTCTAGAACTAAAGTATCATCTTTACCTGTCCGTCACTCATGTTAAAGTTGTGTCAACTAGCAAACAAATCATTAATATCTTTATATTTTAACTCACTTTCAAAGTAAAAATCAATAAACAGATGAATATCCAGTACTGTGGATGATGTCATTGTGATGAACTCTGACTCAGAACCAGTCTCTGTAACTCACAGTGTGAGATAATAAGTAAGTTACACTACGAGATAATTAAGTCATCCATGTCACCTCCAGGGCTCCATATGTATTAGTGAATATTTTTTAGACAAATTTCTCCTCATAAAATGAATGGGGCTTTTTTAGCTTGTGTTGGTTAAAGCTGTTTATAAATCACCACTAGAAAATGACACTTTTTTAATAAATAGTTTATTTGTGCAATACCTCTGTGAACTGTAATTGTTTAAATTAATATGTGTTCATTACTGAAATTTAAATAAGATTATATTAAATCTGGAAGTTTTGCATCTTTTTACATAATGAAATATAGTAAAACATTGTAGTCACAAGTATTTAAATTAAAAATAATAATATTTAATCTGTATCTTGTTTTTGTGCAATGCTTTACTATAATAATATTAATTACTAAGATATTTAAATTAGCTTTTATTTACTTGTTTGTGTTCTTTTATATGTGTATGTGAAACACTTTTATCACAAGTAAATAAAATGTCAAAAAAGTAATTTTGCTCATGTTTTCTCCTCATGTAAAGCATCTTTGTGGATATGGTGAAGACCACTATGTAAGTGTTAGAAATGATTCTGATAATAATAATATAACAATAATGTAAATGTCAAATACGTGGTATAAAAACTATAAAGGGGCCAAAATAAAATCTGTCCTAGGGCACCAGAGAGGTTAGGGTCAGCACTGCCCGTCATTCTTTGGTTATTTCGTTAAATTAATTAACTTCATTTCTGTCATGACATTTCAACCAAAAACTTAAAAAGTGTATCTGCAGAAAATCCAACATGACATGACGTCAGCTAATTTCTGTCGCTCTCCCAGTAATTTTTTTATTTTTATTTTTCAAGCAATACAGTTAAAGTCACGTGTTTAGCCAACCAGACGCATGGAGAACGTCATTTCTGCTTTTTCTTCCAGCGACAACAAGGCGGATAATGAACCACTCTTTCTTTTTGTGCTCAATGTTCATGTATTTCGTGATGACATGAACATCATGACATTTGTAGATGGTAGAAAGTACCGAGATAGAGAGCAGAAAAAAGTGGGGCGTTTAGTATCAGTCGGGACATTAGCCAATTATAGCCGATAGAAACCATGGGACGCATCCACAGAGGCGTTATTTACTGGCTTTTATTTTCTATAGAGAATGAGACCTCTGATGTAGAGGATGTTCTCAGTCACAGCTTCTCTCTGTGGTTACTTCATGTCTTTGACATCATGAAGTCTGTCATTGTTTGATGTTTTCTGATGAAATGAGAATGATAGTATAGCATTAGTATGTATTATAGCACAATTTACAGCTACTCAATAATTAACTTGTTTTATTTGCATTATTAGGTTAAGGTATGCTAATAGGACAAAGAACAAAAAAACACTAACACAAAAAGTACAAAGTACCTTAAAAAAAATCAAACAAATTTAAGGGATGTGATAAATGACTTTAACCCCAGTTTAAATGTAATTAATCCAGCCTCACTCCATTACAGACCAGACTTTATCTTTAAACTATTACCACCATTGTATACAAGTTAAGTCTATATATAAAGCACATTTAATCACTGCTTAGGCTGATAAAACTAAAATAAAAAAGTATCTCACACACACATCACACAAACACTGGCCCGATTTAATTCCAAATTGAACTTAATTCCGAATTACTGCTGAGCATGGATGATCTCTCATCCAAAGGTGCAATGCTACCTCCTACATGTCACCTAATATTTTGGTTAGGTGACCCCCCCCCCGATGGCAGAGTTAGAAATGATGCAGGAAACCGACATTGTAACAGACATCGTAACAGAGAGGCAGCGGCACAGCCAAACATAGGCGCCATCTTGCCATCTATTTTAGTCTTTGATTATCACAAAGGTCAGCGGTCATGATAACCATTTATGTCTGCCCTGCGACCCTGAAAACAGGAACAAGCGGATCAGAAAATAGATGGATGGATGGATGGATGGATGGATGGATGGATGGATGAAAAAATGGATGCAACCATGGATTTTACCGATGCAGGCACGCAGTGAACGATGCATCTCGATTTCACCTGTAAATTGTACCGATGCCACTGAATGAATCCATATTCTCGCATCGCACATGTTTATATGTAGATACCGATTCATATCGATTAATCTCCACATGCTTAGTGTGTATGTATGTAATATTGTCTCTAAAAACAGTTGACTACTCTGCATTCATAAAATCTTTATCTTTTACAGATATTGATCATATTCATTTCACCTACATTTACCTTATTCTTGGTGCTGCTACTACCTGTTCAGCTGTGCAGATAACATAGCAATGAGTGTTTGTGATTCAAGTAAAGACAGACTTTTTTGAATAGAAGATTCTTTAATCAGACATAAGGAACATTTTATTGTAAACAAAGGAAGCCACTATTCTTTATCCATGGCACTACCCTGACCTCCTCCTTTACCTTTAGAACCTTCACCTTCATAGGCTGCAGGCCATTGAAGGGGCCAGAGCATCTCTATGGATCAAATCCTGCAATGTCATTCTAAAGTGAAAAAAAGAGGTAGTTTAAGTTGTAAAAGTTACAAGGTCATGATTAACCAATTACAGTTAAAAAATGTGATGTTATAGTTGTGTATATTGAGCTTATTGTGTTGTGAAATCCATTCAAACAGTCTGGTGACAAGTGTGGAGCTCAAGTATAATGGTGGTGGCCGTGACTAGAGGGAAGGAGTGAGTGGTGGTTATACCATTTATTTTATTTTGAAAGGACACATGGAGGTGCTGAGCTCTTCAAGCTGTGTGAACAAAAGAGAAAGTGAGTGAGAACTGAAGTGAAGCCAAAAGCACAAACCTTTGTCAAGATTATTAGGAAAGTCCAATTTAAAACATGTCAATAGATTCTAGAGATATTAACAATTGTATGATCCCTGAGGCTCCATTTCATTTTCATTTATTTATTTATTTAGCACACATTAAAGCACACAATTGCCAAAAATTTCACAATTTGTTGATGTAAATCTGGTAAAAATTAACGTAAAAAATAAAAGTAGTTTGCATTATAAATGTATCAAACACTACCCTACGCCTAAAAAGATATATTGTTGTCTTTATTATAATAAATAATTAGTTACAGTATTGTAACATAAGCACACAGCTGTTTGCTCAGTTTAACAAGATTTCCACACCGTCATTTTGAAGCTTTGTTTTTATTGCAAGTCTTGTCTTAATTTATTCCTATAGCAACACAGCCAAATATGTGCTTACTTTATGACGATGATTCTATTTTTCTAAGTCATTATGACATCATTTTGCCATTAAATGTGGCTTTGAAGAATAGAACCCAGAAGAAAAAGAACACTGATACTCAGAAAAAGAACGTTGACACTCAGGATCTTTAAGAAGCGACTGCACGAACGAACCTGTTACGGACTTGTTCACACGTTTTAAAGGTAATGTTTTAAGATTTGTCCAAAAAATATTGGGAAGGACTGCACTAAATACCGATTTAACCTTATCCAGAACCAGATATATTTCTTTATAACAGAGGCTTGTATATATTTTTAATAATGTTTTTTCTTTTGTCTTTAAATTAACATTGACATCATCTTTTTATGATGAAACGAACATCACAAATTTCACAATTTGTTGCTATAAATCCGGTAAAAAATAACTTCAAAAAATAAATAAATAAACGTATCAAACACTACCCTACGCCTTAAGAGATATATTGTTGTCTTCATTGTAATAAATAATTAGTTACAGTATTATATAAGGATGTAACAATTCACTCAACTCCTGATACGATTCGATTCACGATACTGGGTTCACGATACAATTCTCTCATGATTTATTTTACAAAATGGGACTGTAGACAAATGATGACTGACAAATATTCCTTTATTTTTTTGAGAAAAAGCTAGAAAATACTGTAGTATTTTCCTTTTATTTTTCATTGTCAAAATAATCCCTTAATAAACTATTCAAAACAATGCAGTTTGCCTAAAAATAAATCCTGAATGAAATAAATAAAGGTATAATACAAATGAAGTTCGATAGTAAACAATGAAAAACTGCACAATTGTTTCTTTTTTTTTTTTAAAGTGCAACTAGAAATGTATTTTGTGCCATAACAATTGAAATGTATTGACATCAGATATTTGTTTTGACCAGCAGAGGGCGCTGGTAACCCAGTGGTCGGTTGACATGCAGTCATTCTACCGGTGAAGAAGAGATGCTATGATAGCAGACAGAGCTAATAGAAAAATGTGACTTTTACAGATATTCACGTAATATTACAGATATTCTTTTGGTGCTAAAGGGGTAAGGAATCATTTATGAACATGTTTAAGAGTAGAAGGCGGCCAGAAAGAAAGTAGTAGCAGATTCTGCCCGCCGCCAACACTTCTGGACGAGAGAAGGGATAAATATATAGCTCCCTCTGCTGTTTAAAAAAAGGTACTGCGATTCAATTTTTAGAGTATTGATGTGAACCGTGATACCTATGAATCGATTTTTAACTACCTTACGATTAATCGTTACAGCCTTAGTATTATAACATATGCACACAGCTGTTTGCCTCAGTTTAACAAGATTTGCACATCGTCATTTTGCAGCTTTGTTTTTATTGCAAGTCTTGCCTTAATTTATTCCTATAGCAACACAGCCAAATATGTGCTTACTTTATGACGATGATTCTATTTTTCAAAGCCACATTTACCACATTTACGCACTTACTCTGCTTCTGGGTCCTAGTGCCAGCCGAGCGGTGAAGCCTGTTCCGTTTACCGTGTTTACTGAGGTCTGTGTGTGTTTAATAAGTTTGTGTGTGTTCAATAAGTCAGTGTGTGTCCGTGTGAAAGTCCGCATGTTTATGCATCTGTCCATCCACTCTTTTCATTATATCCATGTTTTTTAAGGCTTTATTACATAATGTCGTCTGTAGTCTAGGCCGCCGCCATCTTGGTTTATGTCGTCACCAGCGCGTCATCGCCGCAGAGTTGCACTAGCCCAAAATGACTCAAATAACTGTAAAGAGGTCTTATATTAGTCTATTTTCTTTTTAAAGTGGTGTTTTTTTTTGTGGCTTTAGACTCCAATTACATTTATGTATATAATATGTTCCCCACAATATAAACAGGTTCACAATAGAATTATTTTTATAGTTTCTGTTTCCACTGTATCCAGAATAATAATAATAATTCTCAACAAGAACTATTGATTGATTTGTCACATGACTTTTCCAGGGTTTGAGTTTGTTTTATTTAGTTTCACATCTACCTGTAGCTCTATGTTTTTTACACTGCTGACAACTTGTTTGTAGTTTTATTTCAGAAATTTTCGCTTTTACAGTTACAGTTGGAAACCTTTGTTAATTGAATATCCTAGTTACATTACAGTAACCAAATTAAACTATATCAACTAAGTGAATTAATAAAAATAACCTGTTAAAGGCTTTTTCAAACTAAAAAATTATCTTGCGCACTCTGTGACCTGTTGACCTGCACAACTGAAAGAATCAGAATCAAGAATCATTATTTCTTGGCAGAAATACTTTTAAGCACTTGCTGTTGTTACGGTGAAATTTACGGTTACCTCATCTTTGACTTGGAAACACACTCTGTGGTGATAAATGATGAAGACCAGACAGGAGAGATGATGAAGTAATAAAAAATGATTTAATCTAAACTAAATGAAAAGGTACAAAGCGGGTTGGACGAAGCATTGGTCTCCCCTGGCCAGGGGAAAGGGCGCGAAGAGCAGGAGAAGAAGAAGAGGCCAAAAGTTCCTTTTCCCACACATTTATACCCCACCGTCCCACCCACCTTCCTCCTTCCACAGACAACAAAAGAAGAGACCAGGGGGGGGGGGTCAGTGAAAGTTAGATGTGTGTGTGTGTGCGTGCGTGTGTGCGTGCGTGTGTGCATGTGTGTGTGTGTGTGTGTGGATGAGTGTGTGTGTGGATGAGTGTGTGTGTGTGTGTGTGTGTGTGTGTGTGTGTGTGTGTGTGTGTGTGTGTGGATGTGTGTGTGTGTGGATGAGTGTGTGTGTGTGTGTGTGTATATGATGTATGTGTGTGTGTGTATGTGTATATGATGTAGGTGTGTGTGATGTCTGGGGAGGGTTTGGATGTGCTCTGGCCTTCGAGATTAAACTGAGGTTAACTGACATTCATTTAGAGAAGCTGTATCATGGGAGTATACATAATTAATCAATTTTGCCACCACACTGTACATTCAGCTGACATAAAAATCTTGTTTTCAAATATGTAGAATAATTGTGAATTTATCAGTAGCAGTAGTAGTTTTAATATTTTAGTTAATTTTTTGCAGGCACCTTTTTTGTCCGTCAAATGTATTTAAAATAAACTAAAATTAAAGAGAGAATGTTATTTAACTGTTGAACCTTGCCATAATTTTATTTATTTATATATTTTTTTAAATTGAAAAAAAAAATGTTTATGGTCTTGGTCTTGTCTTGATCTCGGTGCATTCTGGTCTCGGGCAAGTCTTGGTCTCGGATAGTGCGGTCTTGAACACAACACTAGTAATAAGGACATCAGTGGAAATGTAAAACTATCCCCTAAAAACAATACTCAAGTAAAGTTTCAGTACATTAACTAAATTTGTTCACACTGTATGTATACATGTACAACATAGTAAACAGTTTGTTGACATTACTTGAAAGTGAATGGTTGCTGCGGCAGCAAGATGAAAGAGAACCAAACAAAACTAAATCTTCAGTTGCTTCTCTCACTACAAGTGGTTCAGTAGTAAAATATCTCTGAGTGTCTTTGTATCAAAAAGTAAAACAAACATTTTTGTGAAGTTTGAAAGGTTAAATAGTAAAGACCTGAGTGAGGAATGGCTACTACAGGTAAGACACAATTTACAGACATAATATGAGGATTAATTTTAATCTGCTAGGATGAAAGAACACTGTAGTCATTGAAGGAATCACTAGATTTTCTTTCAAAAAATAAATAAATAAAAGTATGGATTATCCTTATAAAATACATTAACTTTGATTATATTTTAAAAATATTTTCCTTCAAAAATAAGTTTAATATCTTATGTAGATGATAGTGTTTGAAGCAGTTTGAGAGCTTTCAGAGCCAAAGGTGTGTGTATGTAATACATAAAATAAGGGTGTTTGACTTCAATATTTACAGAATAGATGTGATATATCAGGAGGAGCTTCAGACTATTTGTTACTACTTAATATGTTTTTACTGTAAAAAGTAACATGGCTCATACTGTGAGTGTACCAACAGAAAATGAGGATGTCCTACACATGCAGTCAATGCAGAGACAGGACTTCACATATGAATCAGATTTACAGGCCTACTATTTTTATTTGAACCCAAACTTTAGAAGTGACAGAACAAGATGTGATTTCCATGTTTGTGTGGGTCTTAGTGTTGAAATAGTGAATGCATTGATGAGTGTGACAGACTAAATGTATTATAGAACTGGGATAACCCATATGAGAATCAACTGAAACTATTTATTATCAGAAATTAAGCTATTTCAAAAAACTAAGCTGACAGGAGAGAAAAAGTTCAGAGTAATAATAAGGGCATCAATAGAAATGTAGTGTAAAAAATATCCAGCATGAGGTCGGCTACGGATTTCAATATGTATTTCAATAAATTAATGACCATTTGACTAAAACTGATCATTTTAGTCAATTTCAAAGTGATAACACTGCAAAGGATGGATGAATATTTCTAGATCCTTCAAGTTCATTCTATCTCTTCTATCCTTCAGGGGGAGCTGATTCTATGCTGATGTTACAGGTGAATGGAGGATTGTGGAACCACTCAGCTGTGACAGCAAACATGGTGAGAAATGAATGGATTGAAGTTTGGTTGCTGACGTCCATGTGGATGTGGATGGACAGCCACTGTTCTTTCTAGGAACACATTTAAAAACAAATGTTTGTTTGGTTCCTTCTCTGTGTTTAATCTCTAACTGTTCTACAGGACTCTGGAAGCCAGAACAAAGTGACACCTCAACGTTCTCAGGACGATGAAGCTCAGCCACAACAAAGAAACAAATCTAAGAAAAAAACTTCAGAGCAAAGAGTTCAACAGCAGAGCCAAGCTGGAGTTAAAGCTAAACATACATGTGACCAGTGTGGGAAGAACTTTAGCTGGAAATCAAACCTCACTCTACATCAAAGAATCCATTCTGGAGAAAAGCTCTTCATCTGTGACGAGTGTGGAAAAGCTTTTGCTCGGAAGGATCACCTGAAGACCCATCAGCTTGTTCACGGTGGAGAGAAACCTCACACTTGTGATGAATGTGGAAAGACTTTTAATGTATCTGGAAACCTCAGTCAACATCTCCTCATTCATCGTGGAATCAAAGCTCACAGATGTGAACAGTGTGGAAAAACCTTCACACACAGATCAAATTTAACGAGGCACATGCAGACTCACTCCAGAACAGTGTTGTATCGCTGTGACCACTGTGGGAAAATATATAAACAGAAACAAACCCTCATCCACCACCTGAGATCTCACACTGGACATGAAGTGTGTCCCTGTGACCAGTGTGACAAAGTTTTTACAACATATAAAGATTTAAAACGTCACCAAATCAGCCACTCATCAGAAAGACCTCATAAATGTGACACATGTGGAAAATCTTACAAGTGGAAATCTGACCTTAATCACCACCAACAAGTTCATGAGAAGAATGTTCTCAGATGTGACGAGTGTGGGAAGACCTTCAGCACTTCATCTGTTCTCCACTCACATCTCTGTGTGGATGGAGACATGGAGCAGGAATCATCTTCAGATCCCAGCGACACACGGATGGTGACGACACCTTCTGGTTCCAGTGTTGGACTGAAGAACCCAGAGATCAGGCTGCACAGGATTCCAACATAAACCTGCTGTCAGCTGGAAAATGGACACCGACAGTTCAGGAAGTTGTTGATCTGGTCTGGTTGAATAAATAAATGTGACACATTGATTCCAGTGCTGATTGTTTTTTTACACTGATTTTATTCCTTTGAATCATCACTGAAAGTGTACAAATATCAGGTAATTTAAAAGAAAATATCATGAAAATTTCTTTACTTTGTGTGACAATTTTGAAAGTGTGTAACAAGTTTTATTGTGTGTATTTAATCAAAATCATAAAGATGAGACAATGAATGTATTAACAGCAGCAATGGTCTGACAACAGGATGCTGAAAATTGATTACTATAATGTAGGAAATGATTTTTTTCTGGAGGGAAGCTATCTACATCAAATATTTAGTTTATATTAATATTGTTTCTTGTATTAATGATTATTTTTTGTGTTTGCTTTGTACAGGAGGAATAGTTCATTCAACTGTAAGTTTTAATAATTAAAATGCATTTACAGGAAGAGAGAGAGTGATTTTAGTCTTAGATTATCACAAAGGTCAGAGGTCATGATAACCACAAAGAACACATACATCTTTTAGAAAGAAAAACACAGTAAAAAGGTTTTTCTAATAGATTGTAAACAGTTCTTAGAATGTTCTGTAAGAAGATGATTTGATGATTAGAAGAAGAAGAATTCTCTTCAGAATCCACCAACATGTAGGAAAAGCTTGTCCATCAGGAAGAACAGTTTCACTGTGTTGACCAGCGTTCCTGGTTTACTCCTTCAAAGTAACTAAATACTCTTGTTCTGTTGAGCAGCTACACTGTGTTGCCTTGTTAAAACAACTACAAGCTTTTATATACTTTTATCATTCAACATGACTTTAACCTAATAATTTAAAGTCACATTTTTACCAGAAACACAATATTTATTACTGTAATGAATAGACAAATATAAATAAGGACAACTGTACTTTGAATTACCAGTGAGAGAACAGGACACGTGCTGGGTGGTGGTGTGTATTAAGTGTTGGTTTTGACCTAAAGGGTGAAAGTTTTGTGATGTGGTCGTACGTACGTGCTATGAATTCTTTGATAGATTAGACACTTACACAAATTAATTTCATTATCAGAGTGTTGTACTGATGTAGGTATAATAAATACTATCTACAGTCATTAGAACCTCTTACAAAGTCCAGCAGAAGAGCTCACCTACTCCAGGGTCAGCCTTCTATGAGGCACAGTCCTGCCATGCCCCTCCCTCATCCTGACGGGATCCACCAAACAAAGAACATAGGGAGATGTTTGTATGAATATTCATTAAACTACTATCTAACTGCTCCCTGGGTGTCTGTAGTTAGCAGCCCACTGCTACCCCTCTGGGAAAATGGTTCAAAATACAGAGAAGAATTTCACTATGGTGATCAATAAAGATACATTATTTTATTTATTATTTTCTACCTGTCAGTTGATTATCCAGATGTGTCGCTGGTTTGGCTGGTCCTGAGCTCTACGTCTGGTGTCAGCAGTGAAAGTGTGGAGATGTAATCTCTGTGTGGCTACCGTTAGCTGGAGGTTAGCTGTGGGCTACATGGTGCTGTGGTGTGATGGACATCTGATGGTGGGAGTTGTTGTGGTAGAATGTTCTTGTTGAAGTTGCCATCTTAAAGATAGGAGCGCCGGCAGAGGAACATGACAGAGGAAAGGAATCACACAGCTAGTCTTTGGTTTGACTGCCATGCACCAACACACTCAGAGAGAAGTGGCAGGCAGTCATTTATTGATTACCACACCCAGCAACTGATTACAACAGCTGATACTCATCAACCACGGCCACAAACAATAGTAAGGTGTAAGAGCACACAAAATAACATTCAACACCCCCACTTGCTCTTAATTTTTCTTTTTTTTTTTTTTTTTATTTTTTTTTTTTTTTTTTTTTTTTTTTTTTAGTCTTTAATACCAAAAAGAAATTTCACAAATTTATCAATCTTTCCTTTAGCTACAGGTTTGGTCAAAATATCTGCAACCATGTCTGCTGTTGGACAGTATTCAATAACTATCTTCCCATCATTAAGGGTAGATCGAACAAAATGGTACTTAATGTCAACGTGTTTACATCTCTGACGACAAACAGGGTTCTTTGACAAAGCAATTGCCCCTTGATTATCCTCATAAATCTTGACTGGGGTGTACTCACCCCCATAGTCCATTTCATTTAGAAGCTGAATAAGATACAGGCTTTCCTGAGTGGTGGCTGCTAAAGCCATGTATTCTGCTTCACATGTTGATAGCGCAACTGTGGGTTGCTTTTTAGATTTCCAAGAAATAACAGGACCTTCTTCCGACAAACTGAAACAGTAGCCAGTTGTACTTCGCCTGTTATTTTGATCTGCTGCCCAGTCAGCATCACTAAATGCAACAAGTTTAAGATTTGCATTATTTTTCTTGTAACACAATTCGTGGTTCACAGTGCCTTTTAAGTATCGCAACACATGCTTTGCTGCTACCCAATGTTGTTCTTTTGGTTGAGCTAAATATTGTGACATCTTACTGACAATGAATCCTAGATCTGGTCTAGTACACATGGCTAAATATATCAAACTGCCAACCATCTCTCGATACTTCTTTGGATCAGCAGGTTCTCCTTCATTGTCCAATTTTAAGCCGTTTTCGCATGGAGTAGATCTTGGTTTACAGTTAAGCATGTCAAACCTCTCTAAAATCTTTTCAACATATCTTTTCTGATTGATTTTTATTTCACCATCTCCCTGTGCAAAATCCATTCCAAGAAAATGTTTTAGTTTACCAAGATCTTTCATTTTGAATTTTTCTCCCAATGTTTCTTTCACACTTTTAAGTACTTTGCTGTCACTTGCTGCAATAATAAGGTCATCAACCCATATTATCAGTATTATTTTCTCACTTTCAGTTTGTTTGCTGTAAACACAATGGTCAGCTGAATTTTGAATAAAATTGTTTTGGATCAAAAAATCATTTAACATTTTATTCCAATTTCGTCCCGACTGTTTTAAACCATAAAGTGATTTGTTAAGCTTACAGACAAGCTTCTCCCCCGTTTTTGACTCTACTTCAAAACCTTCTGGTTGTTCCATATATATCTCACAGTCAATGGGAGCATGCAGATATGCCGTTTTTACATCCATTTGATCCAGTTCTAAACCATATTGAGCTGCAATCTGTATTAAACTGCGTACTGATGTCATATCAGCAGTAGGAGAGAATGTTTCATCATAATCAATCCCTGCTACTTGACTATAGCCTTTTGCCACATATCTGGCTTTATATAGCACTTTAACTGGATTTTCTTTAAATGTGTAAACCCATCTGCCCCCCACTGCATTTTTACCTTCTGGCAATGTAGTTAGGGTAAAGGTATCATTCTCCCTCAGAGAATTCATCTCCTCCTGCATAGCCTGGGACCACTGGTCTGATTCTGGTGAGCTCATAGCCTCCTTTAGCGTTTGAGGTGTATCACAAGCAACTCTGTAACAGTAATCAATACTGGTGAGTATAAGGTTATCATCGCATTTTATCTCACACTCATAATCTCTCAGATACTGAGGGGGTCTCCTCTCCCTCTTTGGATAACGCCTGCTCTCATCTTCCTTTTCACCTGTAGCGGTGCTTGGGTCACACTCACCTACTCCTGTTTCTCGGGGAATTAACTTTTCCATTTGTGATAGATGAGTTTCAGTACCCTTACGCAAAACATAGTCATTTATTAATTCATCAGTCTGAGTTTGGCAATCAGTGACACTCTTTTTAATAAATTTCACCAATCTGTTTTTGACAACTCTCCCTGAATCTGGATAAAAAACTAGATACGCAGGGCTGTTTTTATCATAACCCACAAAAATCCCCTTATCACATCGAGAGTCCAACTTCTTTTTCTTTTGTTTGTAAGCATAGCATTCTGAGCCAAATTTTTGCATTTTTGAAAGATCAGGCTTTTTTCCCGTTAGCAAGAAATATGGGGTCTGTCCTATGCGTCTGTTATAACACCTGTTGCGAATTATAGCTGCTGCCTGAACTGCATAGGTCCACAACATTTTTGGTAGGCAACTCTCAATTATCATACATCTTGCCATTTCAATCAAAGTTCTCCAGCTTCTCTCTGCTGTGCCATTCTGATGTGGTGAATAGGGAGAAGAAGTTTCATGTCTTATAGTATTTTTACTAAGCAGTGATTGGTATTCTCTGGATGTAAACTCTGTCCCATTATCAGAACGAATACATTTTATTTTACCATACGGTGCCACATCAGCAATAAACTTCTCTGTACCTCTGACTGTGTCACTCTTAGCTTTTAAGAAGTATGTAAATATTGCACCTGAATAGTCATCAGTAAATGCCAATATATACTTGAAACCGTCTTTTGCTATTGGCTCAATTGGTCCACATAAATCTGTGTGTACCAGATCAAGGGAAAACTTAGATTTTTCTCCTGCCTCTCTATTCCAGCTTTGAACAAATTTACCCTGGGTGCACACTTCACATAGGTTAGGTGTTACAGTTTTACTTTTGATTTTCATCCCTACTGTGACCGCTTCCAACTTTAAGACATCCTCATAGTTACAATGTCCTAGGATTTCGTGCCATGTTTGAACGTCATAGCATCCATTACATTCATCGGCATCCTCTGTCACTGTACATAAATAAAACAGTCTATCCAGCACCTGAATTTCAAATGTCACACCATCTTTATGAATCAGTCTGTTCTGACCTTCTTTGAAGACTACAGTTGCTCCATGGGAAGTCGCCGCCTTCACTGAGAAGATGTCCTGTGGAAAGGATGGGACGTACAGCGCCCCACTCAGCATAGCGTCCATCACACGACCTTTATTGTCTCTCAGGCGAACTCTGGCCGTACCTTTCTTCAGCGCGATGCCGCTGGTCCTCTCTCCATCAGCCAGCTCCAGAACATGCTTGTGTGGTTCAAAACTTTCATCAAAGTCTTTGAATTGAGTGATGTTCCTGATGATGTGTGAGGTTGCTCCGGTGTCCACCATGAGGCCTTTCTCATTCACTCTTCCAACCTGGACTTCATTTACGTGACCGATTTTGAAGACGAACGTGTGGTCCTCTTCATCCACCGCCCGCTGCACCTTGTCGCGCTTTCTCCGCCTGCAGTTGACATCCTTGTGTGTGGAGCTCTTGCAGAGACGGCACCACTGTCTCTGTTCCCTGCGCTCTCCAGTTGTAGCAGTACACTCTGCAGCTTTATGCCCCCTCTGGCCGCAGGTATAACAGGTCAGTTTCATGCTCCAGCTTTCTTTTCCTCTGGCTTTCATCACGCTGTCACTGTCTGAATCAACAGCATTGAACCTTTCAGTGCTCTCATAGCTGCGGAGTTTGGCCTTAAACTCAACGAAAGTCAACTTCTCATCACTCTGGGTTATGTGGATAGAGAAGGGCTTAAATTGTTCCGGCAGACCTTTCAAAATCATAGCGATCAACAAGTCATCACTAAAAGTCTCTCCTGCATGTCTCAGTGACGTAATCGCTTTCTCTGCCCGGATGACGTAGTCCGTGACGCTCTCATTAACAGCTTTCTGAAGGGATGTTAACTCAGTGTATAAGCTGATAACTCGGGGTTTCCCCTTACCAGCATAGTGTTCCCTTAGAATCTTTAGCGCCTTTCTGCCATCATCTGTTGCGTCCCTCATTACAAGTGACAGGCTTTTATCATCCAATACTTGAATCAGCTCTGCATAAGCGTCTTCATTTTTCTCAGCGTCGGCCTCTGCACCTTCCTCATCATCACTGGGTTCTTCATTGATGATGGTGCTCTTTAGACTAAGTAGACGCAGGTGTGCCAGAAACTTAGTTTCCCAAAGTTCATAATTTTTCTCATCTCCGTCGAAACACAAACGACTCCATCGACCTCCAACATCTTTCCTGGGCCCATAACCTGTTGAAGTTGCCATCTTAAAGATAGGAGCGCCGGCAGAGGAACATGACAGAGGAAAGGAATCACACAGCTAGTCTTTGGTTTGACTGCCATGCACCAACACACTCAGAGAGAAGTGGCAGGCAGTCATTTATTGATTACCACACCCAGCAACTGATTACAACAGCTGATACTCATCAACCACGGCCACAAACAATAGTAAGGTGTAAGAGCACACAAAATAACATTCAACAGTTCTCCTGTGCATCAGGACTTAAGGCCTGTCTGAGGGAATGGGTGAGGAAGCTCCTGTTAAGGTCCGGTGTGGGTGTGGACCCAAATGCAGAGAGAGAAGGAGGCAGGATCTAAGCATAACGTTCCTGGAACCAGTCCATGTCTTTATTCTCCAAAACAAAACAAAACTTAAATCCAAAAGGGCAGGAGGAACAGGGAACAAAGACCAGACGCAGCAGGACACGATGAGGGCCGACAGCATACACACACATTAACAATGATCCCACAGTCATACTGTGACCAAGCACTCAGTTAAATAGTGGAGGAGGCTTGATTGGGAATGGACCACACCTGGGTGAAAACAAGAGGGCGCTAATCAATCACCAACCAAGCATACAGACATCACTGTGGGGTGGAGCCACAAACAGGAACACCTGAAACACAGACAAGAGTTAAACACATGACTAGACTCAAACCAAATAAACAAAGACACAGAATAACTTAAAGAGAACCCCAAATGATAAATAATTAACAGAATATGACAGCTCCATACTCATACACATGACTTATTTACCTGTGATGTACCATGGTGATAATTGATAGTGAAACTCTTGCTTGTTTGAAAGTAGCAACAGTAGAACTATATTTGTGTGTAAATATTACTCATGTTAATGTGTATTAATAGTAGGCTAGGCTAACGTTGCATTGCTATTCCATTTCAATACTTATATTATGAAGCTATAGACTGGTCATATTATATGGCATATGTTCAGGTTCTAATGTCATGTAGACTACACAACAATTAGGCTACATTAAAACAATCTGGTCTGTTTCAACAGCACATCAGCCCTTGTCCTTAACATCAGCTAATGTATAAAGTCATCTAGTATTGTTTTGTCCTTGTTATCTCTAGCATCTGTCCAGGTTAGCAGTAGTTTTCATTTAGAGTTCAGTAAAACTTACTTTGTCAAAACAAGCACAGTTGTAGCTATAGTGTGCTAATATATGTACATGTTTGATCATTAAAAATAGGCTACATTATTATTAGTCTATGAGTTTTTATTACATACAATGGTTAGATCATTTCACACACAGTTTACATTTAATGTCTATTGTGACCTTTCTCATTGTTTTGGATAAACAGAGTCCATGATTTATTCACTACATTTGTAAGACAATGATTTGGATGAAAGTATAACCTACATTCTGCAGCTCCTTCACAACTGTGGATACAAAATGATGGTTGGACACCTGAATACACAAGGCATACACATACAAAGTAAGTATTATTAGTATTTAACCTAAATTGTTCTGGGATTATTCATCAATAAATTGGTATTTGTCCTACTTGCTGATTTATTAAGATGTCAAAAAGAAGCTTCTTTACTGACAGTCATTCTAGATTTTTGGCTATTTGTGAATTTTCTTCCAGGTTTGGTAATGATTAACAGTTTAGATATTCTTTATCTGTGTTTATTGTATACATATTTATACCTTGTCCTTTCTGACTCATACACTAACATTTACAACACATGAAAGCAGGTTTATGGTCCTTGATTAATATCTGGTCAGTATGGGGTTTGAACCCATGATCTTGGTGTTATTAGCACCACGCTCTGACCAGCTGAGCTAACTGGCCTATGAAGCTGCAAAAATGTGTGAGTTAAAACGCTTACGGTTCTAAACACCCAGAAAGTTGGCAGGTGAAAATTCAGCAGTACTCATCCCTTAGCTTAAAGCTGCAGTATGTTTTTTTTTTTTTTTTTTTTTTTTTTTTAATGTTATTTGGTGAAAAATCCATAATCATCTTTGAGCATATTGTAATCCAAAGTGTTCTGAGTAGACAGTGAATCTTTTCTCCTTCTCCAGGCTCTGAAAATGAAGTTGATCAATACAGAATGGATGTCAGCCAATCAGAGGTCTTTCTACCAATGGGACCATCCAATGAGCTGTTTTAAGCATTACTATTGGCTGCTTGAGCTGCTCATTAAAAATCAATGTGTGTTCTTGATCTGAGAGTAGATAAAGTCTCATGGCTTTATATTCCAGCAGAAATCTCTAACGTGACTTTTGTCAAATCAAGAGGAAAAATGAAGACTGAGGTGGAGAAGCAACAGAATAAAGGCACAAACATGTTCATGAGGAACAGAGTCACAGAGGTTCCTCTGACTCTGTGTGTGTGGTGGACTTCACTTGATCTGCTTTCAGTCCGTGCACAGTCTGCCCTGAGTCAGACAGAGAGTGATAACAAACGAGATAAATAGCTTGTAAAACTAAGAAAAACATTATCTAAGGTGGAGACAGAGAACAGACACATTTCATCTGCAGTGTGGAGTGTGTCTGCTCTGATCAGCTGCTTGTGTGTGAGGATCAGCTGTGGCTCTGAGCCTCTTACTGTCCTCACAGCAGTGAGTGATACATGCTTTTATGTCTCTAAAACATCAGAAAACTCTCCAATAACACAAGATAAAGTCTCTACATTTGTTTCTAGTCTCTATGGAGAAATCTTTGCCCAGAAACTAAAAGGTTTATGTGTGACTCACTAAAAATGAACAATATTAATACTTTTGAATGATAATCTTTGTAAAATGCCTAGTCAGCTGATTGAGGCTGTGTGTGTCAGACACTTTCTGTATCCACGGACCAATCAGATCATTCATTCATTCATTATACACTTTCATTATACACTGTGGTGACGCTGACAGCCTCAGCAGGAACATACAGCAGTTGTGCTGCTATACACAAAGTGTGGGGGTCCTTTCTCACCCCTGTCACAGGAGCGTGCACGTAGCCAGGCTGAAATCACCTGGGTTAAGAGAGTGAGTTGATATCTCAGTTCATAGTGCAGCTGCTCTCTGACAGAGAATGTTTGGTTAGGTGAAACCCGCTAACAGAGATAAATCCAGGATATACGTATCCAGCTTTGTAGTACAGGCCCACAGAGCTACACATCTTTAAACTACAGATGGTGTGTGTGTGTGTGTGTGTGTGTGTGTGTGTGTGTGTGTGTGTGTGTGTTTTCTACCCTGCAGCATCTGTAGCTTCAAACCCTCCATGAGTGGCTCTGATTGGCTGCAGGCAGCTCAGAACTACATGAAGGCTCTGCAATATTCTTTAACACAAGGGTTCTCAACCTGGGGGTCAGGACCCCATTTGGGATCAGGAAACACTGGGAGGGGGAAGATGACTAGATACTATGGCACAAATAATACTAAACTTCCTGAATATTATTCATATATATAAATAAATGTGTTTATCACACACACACACACACACACACACACACACACACACACACACACACACACACACACACACACACACACACACACACACACACACACACACACACACACACACACACACACACACACACACACACACACACACACACACACACACGGCCTCATAGCTCAGAGGTTAGAGCACTGGTCTTGTAAACCAGGGGTCGTGAGTTCAATTCTCACTGAGGCCTTCACTCACTATTACCTACAGGGGGCGGGGCTAATGTTCACACCCTTTAACTGCTCTAGGATTGGTTTAAATGGAAAGCGTCACTTTCCAAGTGAGCTGAAGTGTCTCCATGGTAACTCCCAGCTGTGACAGCAGGGGGCGTGGTCTCCCCTGCTGCACATATCTGACCAAAGCGTTTCTCCATCATCTTCATCATCACACACTTCTGTGTTAACGTGGAAGTTGACTTTTATTCTGAAGGACAGGACACACAGCTGTTCTTACTGAGCTGCAGGGTTGGACTCAATTACATTTTCAATTACCCATGTTCAATTACAATTCATTTATGTTAATGTTTTAGCCTCAGAAACTCAATTACATTTATGTTCTTAAATACTAATGTTTAATTACAATTAATCACAATTACTGAGCCTAAAATAAATAACCTAATAAAAGTTAACCTTTCTGTTAGCATCTCTAATGCTAACGGTCCTAAATCAGCTGTACACTATAAACTAATATATAATACTAATAAACTAATATCTATTATCTAATTTATTTCCTATCTATTGATTACCTTGTCAGGATTCATAATCAATGAAAATATAGGTTTTAATATTTTTGGTGTGAAAGTCTGAGCATTTTTTACCCCTAGATTAATTTTTTTTAAATATTAAAATGTGGGACAGTTTGATATGAAACATATTTTATTAATTATTAACTACATATGTGTAGAACTGCTGTACATAGAACTGTAACATGGTTCCACAGTTAAATCATAATTGAGAATTTTTATAGAATTTTCATGGCAATTACAATTACAATGTCAATTATCTATTAACTAATTTCTAATTTAAATACAATTAAAACAGCAACATATTTTTTTAAATTATAATTTAAATTATGCCATAATTGAAATGAATTATCAATTACAGAATTATAATTGACCCACACCCTGCAGAGCTTCATGTGGGTCAGAAATGACTCGTATAATTTAACTATAAAATTTAGTGGGAACCTTTGAAATGTGTACGTTTGTTATTTAGAACATATTTAGTGTTTTACAGTTGCTCAGGTAGTACAGGGGTAGTCTTCTTATCCAGAGGTCTTCTTCTGATCACATGTGCCAAAGTGTCTTTGAGCAAGTTGTTTTAATGGTTGACTGGTGCCTTGCATGGGAGCTCTGTCCATTTCAAGTCCTTTTACCTGAAAGCTGGGATTTATGACTGTTTGATGATTTACTGCTAAAATGGTTATAAAGATGGTGCAGGTGGGACCACATGAGAAGAATGAGGATATTATTGGTTCTTATGCTGAGTCTGAAATGAGAATCCTTCCACTCATGACAGAACAAGAAGCCATAACATTTTGAGGAGCTACCCAGGGCCAACATCTAGATCCACAGCGGTTTCACCAAAAGATTCCTGGGATATGTTCAATATAATTGAGGAGGTTCTAAAATGCACCAACTTGGAGGGAAGAAGAAGCTCCATGAGAAGAAACTATTCATCGTGTGGAGTCATTGCCACAATAAGTCAAACATACCACCCATCATGAGGTCCTCCACATCACAGGAGATGTTAACATGACCATGGTTCAGTTTAATGACCATGTTTTTTGTTATTATCAGTATGTGTATGTGTTACACAATGATAAAAACGTCTTAAACATTAAATGTTTGACCCTAAAGTGATTATATGAAGTAAAGTTTTGGTACAGTATGGAGTCATTCATTCATTTAGAATCACACACAAAGAAACTATAACAATATATTATGTTTTCTAATAAAATGTGCACAACTCAATAAGGAACCATTATAATCCATCAAATCAGTCACACAAATAAACTCATTCAAATCAATAACCAATAAAAACTGATTTCCTGTCAATAGTTATTATTCTAATTATTGATCCAGAAAGTTGAATTGTGGGAAAAACATTTTGGGAAAAAGAAAGAAAACTTTATTCATAGAAGAAGAAAGTAGACACACCTCCCTCAGATTGTTGCCATGACAACAGTCTCTCTGAGGAATGTTTGTCCTCCTTTACACATAATCAATATTATTGATTTAATCTAATTCTATATAATAAATAAATAAATAAATAAATGGTCCTAAATCAAACAATAAATAAACTACACATATAACACAGGACAAGTCAACAACAGCTGTGTTGCCAGGTTGGGTTTAGAGTTTTTGAAGGAGACGATGTAGATACATTTATGACAGTTTATGGTAGAATTAGAATATAATAACAGCTCTATCTGGATGGCTCTGTGACAGCTACACATTGTTGAGAGGAAAAAATAAATAAACAGGAGACAGAAGGGTCTCATTCATAGACTTATTAAAAAGTTTATTTAGGCACTTTAAAGTATTTAAAAAGCTAAATGAGCCTCTGTTTAGATAGTTTTAGTAGCACAGGCTACATACCTGAGCTAACGTCAGTAAACTCTACTAAACTTACATTATTAGTTTCATGCTTAAATATGTTAATTTACAGGTTCTCTGTCTGAAAACAGCTGCTGGTTTAAGAGTAAATTAGTGCAGAAAACAACCTTTTGGTCTGTGAAACCATTAAATATTAAGAATCAATCATTTCAGCAAAACAGATGATATTATCAGTTAAACATCTTGTAATAAGTGCAGGTAAATGTAGTATCTATATAGAGCCAGGAGGTGGTGGTAGAGCTACAGTATAGATGTGCTGTTCCACAGGTTGGACCATGTAAATAGATTGTAAACTTTCCATGTGACCAGCAGTGATTAGAACTCAGTGAAGGAGAATCAGCAGAACAACAAGGATGCTTAAAAACCACAGAGTCAGTTAAACTCAGACACAGAGTAGCTCATCTGGAGGACTGGGATCATTCCTGGAGGACTGGGACCAATCCTGGAGGACTGGGACCATTCCTGGAGGACTGGGACCAATCCTGGAGGACTGGGACCATTCCTGGAGGACTGGGACCATTCCTGGAGAAGGACTGGGACCATTCCTGGAGGGCTGGGACCATTCCTGGAGGACTAAGACCATTCCTGGAGGACTGGGACCATTCCTGGAGGATTGGGACCATTCCTGGAGAAGGACTGGGACCATTCCTGGAGGAGGACTGGGACCATTCCTGGAGGACTGGGATCATTCCTGGAGGATTGGGACCATTCCTGGAGGACTAAGACCATTCCTGGAGGACTAAGACCATTCCTGGAGGACTGGGACCATTCCTGGAGGGCTGGGACCATTCCTGGAGGACTGGGATCATTCCTGGGGGGCTGGGACCATTCCTGGAGGACTAAGACCATTCCTGGAGGACTGGGACCATTCCTGGAGGATTGGGACCATTCCTGGAGGACTAAGACCATTCCTGGAGGACTGGGACCATTCCTGGAGGACTGGGATCATTCCTGGGGGGCTGGGACCATTCCTGGAGGACTAAGACCATTCCTGGAGGACTGGGATCATTCCTGGGGGGCTGGGACCATTCCTGGTCTGATATCAGCTGGAAAGTGATGGAGTGTGTGAGGCTGTGAGGGCTTGAAGCACTAGAAATAAAAAGTGTTATTTCTGTGTCCAGTAAATACATTTTGTTAGTTTTGTTTTGTTCTCAGAGGAAAAAACTTCAGGGTTCACTGTTCAGTTACTGTTTATTTTATGCATTAAACAGTGTCATAAATGTATTTACCTCCCTATAGGCTACATGATGGAGCCAGTGCACTACTGATACTATTGGAGTCATTTACAATCTCATTCTTATTTTTTTTTCCCAAACTACATTTTAGTCGAGTCGTAAAAAGTTACTCAGAAATAATAAACAAATTTACACAAAACAAAAAAGAAACAAACTACAAAGCAAAGCCACTCACTGTCACATTAGCATGAGAAGCACAATACAACAACTTAGACTATACACAATGTATCTATAATGACATATCTACAATTACACAAATATAAACATATATACACACATATATTTACACACAGATTAAACCTGTTCTTTCTTGGTTTCTTTTAAAACACTAAAAACTTACACTAATCTCAATATAAACTGTCAATATAATCTCCTGTATAACATAGGAGCAACAAAGACACAAAAAGTCATTTTACCTTTAACTGTAACAACAGATGGATTATATGGTATTTGTCCAAATGTATCACTATGTTACAATGTTTGTGTTACTTATTCACTCGTTTCACGTGGCTTTTAAAACGTCTTCAGCTGGTTTACCAGGAGATTCTTGACATACATCACAATGCAATGAACTCTGGGTAATTCCCTTACAATACGTCTGTGGAGATGAAACTTACTGAAAAGGAACAAGAAGTGCTGAAAAAGTCAGTGGAAGTTCCCTCACACACTTGATGATGTTCTAATAGGAACAGCCATCAGCCTTGAATCTCTATTTAATTATGCTTTCAAAAAATATATAGAATGTGAAATAAAACTCTAATTATTTATTAATTAAAATTGAATAATCAATGCATTTATCTATGCATTAGATATGATTTGTCATCTTGTTTTTAATAAATGAAGCAGGTGATTAACTATAGATAAAGTTAGTGTACTGGTCATGTCCTACATTTTTTTGTCTCCAAGCAGCATAAATGAAAAATCATGGTTTTATTGATCTCGTGCTCATCCGTTCTAGTTTTATTATAAGTTACCTAATCTACCTAATAAATCAAAGATGGTCTCTTTGTCTGTGTGTGTGTGTCTGTGTGTGGCATCTGTTCAACCTGAAACTTAATCAAAGCTTGTACACACGCTAAGTGTGTGTATCTGTAATTTGATGTTGCAAAACATTCTTTTAAATTTTTTCCTCTTGGTATTGAGCGCGGTATGGAGCGTGCTACTTCCTGTTCCGGGTTCATGACGTCACTGTGTCACAGTTTGTCTCTGGTGTGAGAGTGTCGATGTCACTGTCTGTGTTTTCTGATGTGTGTGTGTGTGAGACTGCTCCCACTGAGGAGTGATAATAAGAATACAACAGTTTATTAATGTAAAGTTACATTAGGTTAACTGTTATTTATTACAATGTATATTATGTTTTTTTTGGAAAATAATTTATCTCTTTTCATATTGACTTTTATTATAATCATGTTTTTGGAGAATAAACTATATTTGAATTGACATTACTGCATCAGACACTATTACTTACTCAAGTTGTTGACAGATTGTCTCTCAGATTGTCAAACTGAACTTGTCATGAGAAATTATTGAAAGGAAGAATAAATTCTAAAAAGGATTTTCCCCAAGAAAAGGAGCCATTCATCATTAGCTTTGACACACACACACACACACACACACACACACACACACACACACACACACACACACACACACACACACACACGATAATCACCCCTGCTCTAACAAATGTTAAATAAATATGATTATTTCTATGAATTTATGTCTTTTATCAGATTCTACCTAAACCACTGCTTTGGTACAAACTTTATTTATTAATTCATCATACACATGTCCTATGGGATTAAACCAGTGAAATCACACACGCTATTTTACTTTGTACACACAAATATTCCCCTTCATAACACTACAGATTATGTAGACATTTTTTGTAAATCCAACCTTCAAACACATATTCATTTGTCCATAACTGACAACTCTACTTAAACTCCCACATGAATACATACTGTACTTCTGACAGACACTGTACTCGTCAAATCAATTCAATGAATCATAAACAATAAGCACTTTATTAATAGAAAGCTGTATTACTGATATGAAACGTGATTACAAATTGTAAATTGTTTCTAGAGGTTTGAAGAATATTCCAATTTTTTTGTTTGTGGTTTTTTTTTAATTTTTTTTTTTCAAAAAAGGTTACACTTTTTTTCACATTTTTTTGCTATGAGGGGACCTGGGAGTTTTTAGTTTTTCAAAGTGGGTTCAGCAGAAAACGTTTAGAACCACTGTATTCAATGATACACTGGATTAGCAGAGTTACTTTAAAAAAAAAAAAAAAAAATCAGTACAATTACATGTAACCTGTTAAAAATGGAATCAGTAACTTACTTTATCACTATATTATAGTGATGTAACTGATTACTTTTGGATGACTTCAATACCAAACATGCAAATAATGACACAAAAGGATTCTTATTTGATTATTACTATTCTACTTAAGCGCTTTTTTAGGCGTATGCAGTGATGCACGTGT
Organism: Gouania willdenowi; assembly: GCF_900634775.1. Lineage (NCBI taxonomy): Eukaryota > Metazoa > Chordata > Actinopteri > Blenniiformes > Gobiesocidae > Gouania > Gouania willdenowi. The sequence continues at coordinate 86,549 of NW_021144857.1, forward strand.
TCTCCGGTACAGGTTCCTGACACGCCCACCGCACATAAATCAACCAAAAGTACGTAATCTGTGAATGAAAGAGGTCTGAAGCCAAGGAGGCGGGGCCATGATGTCATTATTTTTGGAGATGTCTAGAAATCACTGAACATGGAGTTTTCTCAACGCTTGTAAATGTCATTGAAATCAGTGAAAATGATGAAGTGCACTTTTAATTTGAAAGGCCTTCGTTGATAAACAATGTAACAGGTTGATTTGATCAGATTATTGATCAGATTACTGCAGGGTGAGGATTGGACACATTTTTCTGTCTGAGCCACAGTTAAAATCTCTGTTTTTCCCCTCATATTAACGCCAGATTAACGTTTGCTTGTGTGGAAAGTCTGATTTTATTTATTTCTTACATTCATCCATTCCATTTTTGTTTTGATTTTGGGCCGTCGGTCCCCGTCAGGGGCTTGTCCCCCCCCCAGGGCCCCCACCATGCAGCTCCTCTGGTGTCTCTCCATGTTGGCAACCAACAATTCCCTCTGGCACCCCGGGCACACGGAAGTCCTCCCTCTCGCTCTCATTCCACCAACGCTTTGGCCTCTTCTGATGATTGGTCAGACCTTCCCACACCCCTCATACCTACACACTAAGTCAATCACTCTCCTTTCATTCTAGGTTCACTGTCACCCACACATACTCAGGTCCTTTCTGACACTCCCATTTGTACAAATGCTCCATTCTCTCCCTCACCATACCTTCCATTTCTTCCTGTCTCCACATCAGTCCAGTCAAACCCCGCCTCATTCATCATTCTCTTCCAATACAGCATCGTTTTCTTCTTCTTCTCACATCCTACCAACTTATTATTCCACCCTAGTGTAACGGATCTGATCGTGTGTGGATAGGGCATCAAGGAGGACAACACAGCTCACTGTTCTCCAACATTTATTCCTGTAGATAGAGATTAATAAACAAATTAATCTTCTTCTGGTCCTTATATGTGCACTCTGCTCCCTCACCAATGCAGGCTGCACTGTGTTTACAGTGAAACACATTTTAACAATTACATTTTCAACAATTATCCTTAGCAATGGAAACAACCCAAGTACACTGCCATCTGTTGGCCACATTAACATGATGCAGTGGGGTGGAGTAATTAAACAGAGATAAAGTTTAAAACTTAAAATAAAAACACATACCTGCAGATAGAGATTAATAAACAAATTAATCTCCTTCTGGTCCTTATATGTGCACTCTGCTCCTAAACATACAGATGAGAACGTTTACTCTAAAATGTAGGTCAAATAAAATCGCGCCAAAACAGCCGTACAAAAAAGGTCCATTAAACTTATAAAAACGGTCAAAACAACACAAAACAGCTTCATAACATGTTATTATACAATAGTGAACGACATACACCAGATACTGTGACACAAACAGCTACATTTATGTCGATATTTACACAAAATCACCGCAGCATCTTCTCACACACTTAACCTCACCAATGCAGGCTGCACTGTGAGAGGAATGCGGAAAGAGTTACGTAAACCCAGGTAGAGCTACGGAAGCCCAGGTAGTTCAAACAAGGCAGAGTGCAGAAAGGCGAAGCAATAAAATCATCACAAATAAAAATGACTCATTGAGATAAAATTCACAAACAAATAACTAACCTCAATAAACATGAGTTGAACATAATAATAATAAAATACATTTTTAACCCTGTTACACTAGCACCATTGTTTTCATCACTCTATCATTTCCCATTTGCATCACATGACCTGCTCGCTCCAGCACTTGTTTCTCAGTCTTCCACCTTATAGCAGCCTTTTAGAATAGATTTAGGGAAATGTTCAAGTTTGCCTGATTTTAGAAGTGAATATTTTTGTGCATTGTTTGTAAATACAAATCTATCTCAGCTCTATGTTTCCCTCTGTCACCAGTCAATAATAATTCACATTTACATCATAAGCCCATAAGTAAGGAAAATATTATAAATGGTTGGGATTAATTTTACTTCTAAATGTTTCAAATGTTTGATATTATTTCCTGGTCATTGATTAGTTTTCAGACTCTTAGTGATTAATGGTTTGGTTCATTCATTTGCACTGTTTATTTTCAAAAGGAGAAGATTCTGCACTTTAAAGTTCATTTCTCCTCACATTCCTGATTAAATTAGGTTTTCATTTTGTCTCATCTATATTTACATTGCAGTTCTCTGCAGAAAACCATCTTACTGAGTGGAGATGAAAATGTTGTAAATGTACAGCCACTATTTTTTCTTCTTTTTGTTCTATAGGCTGAAATGGAAGCAACCATAATAATGAATCATCAGTCTGGTTTGTGCATTCAGTACATCTTTAGAACCTCTTAAATATTTCTAAGTTAATGCAGAATACTTTTGTCCTACGACGCCAAGAGGTCATCAATGATGACTTGCATGTCAAAGAGTTTCTGTAACGATGGCCTGGCCTTAAGATGGAATCACAGGTTAGAACATTTTCTTTAATGTGACCTATTGTTTGGAAGTATATGACCACCTCTTTCACTAGATATTTCAATCATCTGACAATTCAGAGAGCATTCCATCTCTATGTTGTATGTAAACTGTTGTTTATGTGACATATTATATTTTTGTCCCCTTCTTTACAGCTACAATTGTTTTTATTTTTTATAGATTCATTTCTATGCTGAGTTAGACCCACATATCCCCGTCTTCTGAATGTATTCAGGAGGAAAGCTGCTCACACAGAGAAGGTGGCAGAAGGCTTTGATCAGATCTTCAGATCTTATGACATCCAGGTGAGTGGATTGTGGTACTTTATGTATGATAACAATAGAACTGGGAGCTTTGGTGAACCAGCTCTGTTTGAACTCCCATGACTTTAGACTAGAGCAGTGCTATATAATGACATCATTACCCACTACAGACCATATATTAATATTCAACGTGCTGCTGTCCTCCGTGCCCTTCCAACGTATCTGCATGAAGATGACTCTGGATTTCTGAAGATGTGTGATGTAAGTATTTTTTTTCAATCAAACCATTGCAGGTTTTCATTTACTGTATAACAGTAGTTACTTTCTTTAGGTGCCACAGCCAGATGAACCAGAAATCAACAACGTACCAGTTGATCTTCTCCTGTCTAGTGCTGGTTCAACAGATACTATTGGCTTCTTCCCTGACAAGGTTGCTGTTGTGCTTGAGGGTAACATAGTTGTGGAGTTCCCCACACTGGCTGAAGGGTATTGTAACGGCCCTTGGGTTTGAAAGAACAAGATGCTGGAGTCTCGACTGATGCTTCTCAATGCCTCTTTATTTCAACGTTGAGCATAGCAGAGCACCGTGAAAACTACAAGACAATACACAATGCAAGTTATTTAACTTTATAGTTTTGTACAGTGCAAACAATTCACAAACATACTTTATTTAATCATTTTAATCATGTAAAACCAGACAGGTAATTATCAATCCTCATTATTGTAATCTAAAAACAATTATTCATATTTAAGAAATAAACAAAGCAAATAAATGCAACAACTTATGTACAAACAAGACAACTCAACCCGCTTCACCTGCAGTAAGGCCAAATAAATGATACGTAACGTACCTCATTCCGCTCACCAAGGGCGTTAAAGGGAATCCTTTATTACGTAGTGACTCGTCTGCAGACGCACCGCTTTTACAGATCACACCGCGTCTGAGCTCACTCCTTACGTTGACAGATTGATCTGACAGCTCGCGCTGACAGCCCAATCTCCCAACACACCGCTCCTCTGGAGGACTGATCCCACTCTCTAAGTGCACTGCTGGTGCTCACAGTTCAGTGTCTCCATAGGCCATGCTGTGGCTGATCGATCGCCCTCCTCTCACTGACAGCTGCTTCTCCCACTGCTATCCATACACGGAAAAACACCGCTCACCTGGGTAAACGCCCCTTTTAATCCCCCCTGCACAAGTAAGCCTGCTCCTGCTGGGTCCTAAAACCCATGCAGTTTAGGGCACCGACAAGGAATCCTGATGACCAGTGGAGACTACAGGTAACTGCAGGGATGAGTTGTCTTAACACAGGAAAATGACAGTCTGAACATATGAGAAACAAGTCCAAACTATATCCAAAATAAAACAGTGTATAAGATTCCAAATAAGTGAGCCAGGGGTCAGTTACAGGTATGTTGTGCTTTTCTGACTAATTCATGCACTGCACCTGAGTTACCATAAAAACTTGACCAATACTTGTGACTTCATCCAAAAGTCTTGATGGTCCTGGAAGATAATGAGTTGAGACCTAGAGTGTTGAGCCTCAAAAATGACCTTTTGTTGAATGAGTAACTGTGATTTGACTTTAAATCATGAAAGGTTAACACACTTGGTTGAACCACGCTGAAAGACTGTTTCTTTACATGCGTTTTTAACATGTTGTTCAACTTGTTCCAATTTTAGACGTGTTTGTGGAGTTTACACATGGAAAGAAAGGTCAACCTTTTTGCTACACTTATACAGAAGTTGCTACATATTTTATAATTCAAGTGTTTGTGTGTCATTTGGACTGTTGACTAGAATTTAGTTTCTTGTGTCTCTGAATTATTTTTTTAATTTATGTTTCATGTATTTCCCTGAAATCACTGAACTTTTGTTTGGTTGTTTAAAGGGATCCTCCACAAATGTGGCCTAAAAACCTTTGAAATGTCATTATTAGAATATCTATGCCTAACAAAGCACTATCCACCATATTTGTTTTGTTAACTTTTTTTTTAAAAGGGACTCCTTTACCATTTTCGAGTCTGTGCGGTGCCAGGTTGAAATGACGTCATTGATGACGCCGCACTTTTCAGTCCATTCAGTTCTATAGTAGTGAAAGCATTCAGGGTCAGTTTTTTCAGTCAAAATGACAACAGCAGAGTTGGAATTGTCGCCCCCTGCGGTCACAAATTTTTTCGGTTCACAGATTTTGTTTATCAAATTTTGGTAAACAAAGATTTACATGGACTTTTTTTAAACTTTTACTGATTGTTAGAGCAACCCAAAAAATTACAACAAGTTACAACACTGAAAAAGCTGCTACATGATCCTGAATGCTTCACCTCCTACAGAACTCAATGGACTGAAAAGGGCGATTGGTGTCATTAATGACATCATTTCAACATGGCGGGAGTCCCATTTAAAAAAAAAAATGTGGTGCAAAATATTGCATTTTGTTAAGCATAGATCTTCTAATAAAGTCATTTCAAAGGTTTCAGCCACATTTGTAAAGACAATGAAGGATCCCTTTAAAGATTTATTTGTTATACTTTGTGTGAGAAGTAGGGTTTTATGATTAAAAAAAAAGACTTTTAATATGCTCCAGGATTAACGTGTTGGTTTTATATTTGAAACACAAGTTAGTTTGAACTTAATCTTGTACCTAGAAGTTGTACGTAATGCCCTGGCCACTTGACAAAGTTGTGACTGTTTGAACTGCTAAGAAGTTGTCAGTTATTCAATAAATGACCTGCATTTAAGCTTTTTGTGCTCACTCACAATTTGTTTGTCTGGGGTGTATTTTGAGTTAAACTAACTTAAAAATATTTTTGTAATCAGTTTCAAAGAATTTTTCAAGTACTTGAAAATATATCTTAATTCAACGAAGAAGCGTTAACATCACATTAAAAATTGATTGCAGACAACATTAAATAATTTTTTTAAAGTCAAACAGAAAATTTGAGTTTAAAGTAATTTATTTTTATTATTAATGTCTATTAAAAGAAACAATTTAAGAGTACCTAATAACATATATTACTTTTGACTCAAAAAACTTAGTTATTGTCATTTAAAATAGTTATGTAACCATTACTTAAAAAGAGGCTTCTCTTAACTTAAAAGATTAAGTTAAAATGATGATTTTTTTTTTTTTTTTTTTTTGATGTAATCAGTTTCAACTAATTTTAATTGATAAGAATTTAGCAATTCTGATTCCATTTTTGAGTCATTAAATCTTTCACTCTGGAGATGTTTTTGTGATAGATTTGATCTGATGCTGAATGTCAGATCTGAGTCCATCAGAACACCAAGGTTTTTGACTTGGTCTTTATCTTCTAAAGATCCAGACTCAGATACTTGCTGACAGCAGTCCTCTTTTCATTGTTACCAAAGACAATCACCTCCATCTTGTCATGGTTTAGCTAAAGAAAGCTCAAGCATCTCTTCTTGTCTTCCATTAGTTTTTTAATGCTTGGTGAAAATAGGGCTCTTGTTTGAAGTTAACTTGAAGTTTAGTCAGTAGCACAATGGAGGACAGTATGGAATCTCTGAAATGTCGGATTAAATTGTGTATACGTGAGTTTTAAGGATCAAATGACCACATGTTGATATTTTACTTGGTTGCTTTCATGCTTAAAATGCTTTCAGAAATTTCAAAGGTGGAGAATCAACTGGGATATTTAGCCTCAGTGTGCTTCAGGTTTTTGTTGTTGTAGGTTCCAAATGCATCTTGAGAAACTTGGAAGTATACTTCAGTGGTAACGGTCTTCATCATACTTTAGTATATAGTCGAGTATTCACTCATTGACTTTGTAGTGTACCGTACGTTAGTGTACCATTTTGAACACAGCCATGGACTCAAATGTGCACATGGATACATTGTGGGGAGTATGTGAGAACCTTTATTCATTTACTTTTAAAAAATTAAGCCATTGTGTTGTGCAATTAAAATATTTAACACCAAAATCTCACAAAACTATGGATAAAATACAAAGTCACCTGCCAGACATTGAAAAGAAAAGAAACCAGGGGCATATATTTACTTGTCATGATTATATAGTGTGACTAAAAAGGCTCAGGGCCTATCTTGACGACAAATTCCCCGGAGTCGTCTCTGAAAACAAATGGTGAGGAAGACGTTTTCAAAGACTGATACAGCTGATGTAGCTCAATTCAAAAACACCAGAGGTGGAAAATCATCCTGGTTGTCATTTCCAAGAATACGTTTTAGAAAAGGAACAACTTTGAAAAGATTGATGTGGAAATCTCTGGAGCTCGCGTCTGAATTGACCAGGCCTCCTGATTGGCAGAGTTCCTTTGTTCCCCAGCTGACCACACCCACCTGTGAAGAGACACACCTCAGAGTATGGACAAAAGGGGAACGAAGAAGTGAAATGAGTCGTTCCCTCTTCCGTACACGGTTGATTATAATGGTTAGGAATTATATAGCAATATTTTCGGGGAGACTCAAAGTGCATTACAGAAGTTACAGAAACCATGAATAGTCATCCTATCTCCTTTCCTATCCACTTTTCCTTAACCCTGTGGGTGACATCACAGGGTTAAGAAAAAGTGTTAGGAGACTTCCTAAGGGAGGTAGGGAAAGGCCATCACATTGTTGGTGATGTAATAATCTGAGTTAGTGGAAGGTTAGTGACTAGGGATGTAACGATTAATTGTAAGGCAGTTAAAAATCGATTCATAGGTATCAAGGTTCATATCGATGCTGTGAAAATTGAATCGCAGTACTTTTTTTAACCAGCAGAGGGCGCTATCCAGAATGGTAAATGGACTTGATTTTATATAGCGCTTCATCACCACTGAAACAGTCTCAAAGCGCTTTACATATCAGCATATTCACCCATTCACTCTCACATTCACACACCAGTGGGACAGGACTGCCATGCAAGGTGCTAGTCGACCACTGGGAGCAACTTAGGGTTCAGTGTCTTGCCCAAGGACACTTCAACACATAGTCAGGTACTGGGATCGAACCCCCAACCTCTCGATCAGAAGACGACCCACTGCCACCTGAGCCACAGTTGCCTGAGCCACAGTCGCCGGAATGTTGGCGGGGCTGGCGGAATCTGCTACTACTCTCTTTCTAGCCGCCTTCTACTCTTAAATATGTTCATAAGTGATTCATTACCCCTTTAGCACCGAAAGAATATCTAATATTACGTGAATATCTGTAAAAGTCACGGTTTTCTATTAGCTCTTTCTGCTAGCATAGCATCTCTTCTTCACTGCACAGAATAGCTGCATCCCAACCGACCACTGAGTTACCAGCGCCCTCTGCTGGTCGAAACAAATATCTGGCATAAATACAGGGCAATGACTGTTTTTTTTTTTTTAAAGTCCAATTGTGAAGGCACAAAATACATTTTCAGTTGCACTTTTAAATAGAAAAAGAACGATTATGCAGTTTTGCATTGTTTACTATAGAACCATAATTTAAATTTATAGGCTTCTTCTTTATTTGTATTATTCCTTTATTTATTTCATTCAAGATTTATTTTTAGTTAAATTGCATTATTTTGAATAGTTTATCAAGAGATTCTTTTGACAATGAAAAATAAAAGGAAAATAGTACAGTGTTCCCCCCCCCCCCCCCCCCCAAAAAAAGGAATATTTTTCAGTCATTTATGTACAGTCTCATTATGTAAAATAAATTGTGAGAAAATCGTATTGTGAACCCAGTATCGTGAATCGAATCGCATCTAGAGTTGAGTGAATCGTTACATCCCTATTAGTGACGCATGCCGTAGTGGCAAAACTACAAATTACCCAAAATGGACTCCTACAAGCCATTTATAACACTTTCCTCTGTGCCTCTAATCGCTGATATAATCTCCAATATCTCAAGGTTTGAATGTAGGTTACAAGGCTACGAGGAACTAAAGTGAAACTAAAAGACCGTCACATTGCGAATGGTTGCTCACACTCACCTTCCCATCAGAAATCAACATTAATCCAAAAAAAGTATGATTTTAGGAAATTCTTACATTTATGCTAGATATATGCCTACATGACAGTGTAGGCATACACATGTACAACTGCACAAAGCATTCCTAGGTGAATGAATTCTGTTTCCATGAATGCTCTGATCAGCGGGTCCATTTAAATGTTGTCGCCGAAAGGAATTGTGGGGCAGCATTATGTGATCTGCTTTGGTAAAGGATGCATCAGTGTTTCCCAGGCTAAATAAGGTTATAAAAGAAGCATTGAGCCTCCTTTCCTTGGCTTTTAGAGAATTGGAACGCTCCTTATCATGACCGCCACTTAAACATTTCTGGGGGTTGAGGAAAAGTGGCTACAAAAGGAGATAGGAGATAATATACGGACGCACCCCACTATTCATTCACACCAGTCATACCAGTGGTGGTACAGAAGTGTGGCTGCCATTTTGTGCCTATGGCCCCTCTGACCGCCACCAACATTCATGCACAATTCATACCAGGCAATGTTCCAATCCTCACCTGTACGGTGCGATAGTCATAGTCCTTGAACATAGCACCACCAGAGTCACCTATAGCACACACACACACACACACACACACACACACACACACACACACACACACACACACACACACACACACACACACACACACACACACACACACACACACACACACACACACACACACACACACACACACACACACACACACTGATTTGGCCTACATTTTGCATGCATAAGCTAGAAATGTTGCGTGTAAAGATACCTGTACATGCTATATGGTCAACAGTAGGATATTGGCCACCAGTGCAGAGAAAGTTCTCGGTTACAGGAATTGTGACATTGTCTGTGTTTATGTTTGGTGCTTCAAGAGCATGTTTAATGCATTCGGGTCTCTGTTTGGGAGAGGTACCAAAGTTCTTTAGAAATGTAAAAGCAACACACGTACACAAAAAAAGGCAGTAGAGTATTTACTCACGTTATTGCCCAACTTAGCCTGCACATCTTTTACGAGTACTTCGTTCACTGTGTCGTCATTCACCGACGCCCTGGTGAGGAAACTCAAATGTACAGTGTCATCACCGAGCAAAAGTTCCTCTGTGAACAAACAAAACACACTCACACTTCACCTCAGGTTGTCAATGATCAACAAGTTAGGTCTCGGTTCCCAGAGGAATTACCCCACCTTGTTGTTTGCAGGTGGAATTTTTGTCCAATCTCAGAGCATCTCTGGTCTCCGTTGTGCAAGGTATGCAAATAGGTCTGAAGACGAAAAGAAAGATGCAGTGTTTACATCTTTTTTTAAAAAATTTTTTGATTTCTTTGATTTATTAAACTATTAGGCCTTGTCATTATCTGAGAAAATAAGTTAGGGTCTCCAGCAGCTTTATTCCTAATTAGAAAGTGTGGCCAAAATTTGGACTGGTTGTGTGTTTGAATCATGGACATCTTACCGCACTGTATCAGCGATTACAACATGTCCCTCGAGTTGAATGAGAGCCACATCATAGTCATAGAACACCAGAACACCCTGTTCTTTTCTGGCACCGGGGTCAAATTTTTCATGTACGAAGAAATTTTTTACTCTTCTCACTGTAACCACAAAAGGAATTGGTATGACTTCAATTTACTGTAAAACAAACCTAGAAAGGGGTAAAATGTTTGATATCATGCATCGTCAGAGATGGGCAACTTTTAATGGGCCACAAAAATGTATATGTCTCATCCGAGGGTCACATTATTAACATTCATGTCTACATTTAGAATAATGACCAATCTGAGCATTAACACAGGAAAGAACAAAGGGTTTAATCTGTTTTTGTTCTCGTTTTGTTTATTTTTCTGTTATTTCTGGAGTCATTTTGTGTACTTTTGTTGTCCTTTTAGTTATATTATTTTCTAATTTTGTGCATTTTACTGCCGGGATGTCAGTTGCCCATGTCTGCCACAACATCAACCCCCTTACAACCTTTTTTAGATGCCTCACTTATCAGATGAGTTTATATCACCTGTGTTCTTTCCATCATTGATTTCTACTGTGACGTGCTCAGGTCTGTCCTGTATCCGGAAGCAGTGAGCAGCAGTCAGGATAAAGTTTGATGTTACCAGTGAGCCGAAGCACTTCTTCACACCTTCATTCTTCAAATGAAAAAAACATGACCTAGAGTAATACCATTTGAGAAGTTCATTGTATTTTTAGCTAGAGCATTAAACAGAATTGGTGTTTGATCAGCTACTATTTCACAGATGAGAAAGTAGTGGCTCAATGAAGACTTCTATCATCCATGTAAAAGTTTAAATTACAAGTAAATGTATTGTTTGTTCATTAACTCACTCAGTGCCCCTGACGAGATATCTCGTCATTTAAAATCCAAACGCTCAGCACCATTGATGAGTAACTCGTCAATTGCGTTTTTTCACAGGAATTACTAGAAAACACCCTGGCGGAGGTCCCTCATCAATATCTAAGCTGTGGAGTGTTGTAGTGACCAATTGTGCCCTGAAGATGGCAGCAGTGCGCCTTTAGATGAGAGATTAGCCACTGATGCTACCCAGCAAAACAAGAAAGAAACAGGAACGAGTGAGGTTATGGTGCTCCAGAGTGATATTGTGACGTACCCAGCAGCTCCACATACTAACACAGAACATGTGTGGACCTGAGTGGTTCACTGATAATGTTGTGATAGTGAGATAAAACCATCAACTAACCGGGCTAAACGGGTCATCTCTGTGTGTCGGGAGGAAGTTACAGATAGATAGTCATAGTAGGAAATATTCTGTGGGTCCTTCCCTCAGAGGAGCTAACAAGCTAACGTTAGCCAGACAGCAACATCACAGTAATATAACATGTTCTGTTAAAAGCATGTTACTGCATGTTACGACCCCCTCTAGGATGTCATGTCAAGGCTTGAGGGGCCGCAACATAAACAAGACGCCACACAGAAACCAACGATTATCAAAAGTATTTATTAACAAAATTATAAAAGTACCAACAGAACAAACTAAAAGGGACTGGAGACCCTGGCCAAACTAAACAAAAGTAGGGAGGACACTGGGCCAACCCTATACAGGGCCGTCGTCCCAGCGTCCACCCTCTAAACTACAAAAACATACGAAAGACTAAAACTACCGGAACACGAAAACAGGACTACCAGAAATCTCCAGTCCAAACTAAAATAACAAACTTACGAACATCTCCAGTGAGGAGCAGCAGAACTCTCCCCACATGTCTGCTGCTGGTCAGTTGTTGTGCCTCCCGCTTTCTGGTCCTCTCAGCCCTTTATACAGCTCCTCCTCCCTCTCCTACCTGATTACTGATGTGAGCCAGGTGTGTTAGGAGAGGAGAGGAAGGGCAGGCTGAGAGGCCAGGAGGCACCAGCCGTAACACTGCAGTGCTTCTCTCTCTCTATGTGCACACACCTCAGCAACAGCAGCAACAACACAGTGTCACTTACAGCAGCTCACATGGAGGCTGCTGCGTGCACATGAACAACACATGCTCTACAGAGTTCTAGTGTAACAATTACAAATCGAACATAATGTAAATCAAGCAGCAGTAATGACGTTTCAAGGAGAAAAGTCACCAATTCCATCTTCTACTCCTCCAGACCATACACTGTAAAAAAGACAGCTCTCCAGCTCGAGAAAAGGGCGGGGACTGTGAGCAACACCTGTCAGAAAGCCCATCAAACACAATCCTGGCTCTGATTGGTTCTTTTTGCTCGGCAATCTGCCAAAGGCAGCAAGAGCAGCAGGGGGCGGGGCTCAATGAGCCTGCTTTTTTTTTGCACAAACTACTAGTTTCATGTAAAGTTGTCCTTACATAGTGACAGCTTTAGCAAATATGACAAAAAGTCACTTTTATAAGAGCTGCAGACTGCATCTTTAAGCCAACATTAGAGGAGACAGATCATTGGAAGATGAAATGCAGGGGATCTTAAATGGTGGGTTTGTGACCCCAAAAAAAAAACAATAGGCCCATTTTTAGTTTGTGAAAGTTTTCCTGAGTTATCCTTGCATTTTCTTTTGAAAGTGATTCATTTTTGCCTTCTATTCCCTCCTTTAACAAATTATAAGCAAAATGAAAATAAAAAAAATAGTAAACAGTAACTGGCTGCAACAGTTTTTGTTCATAGAAAACTTTAGGTTATGTATATAACCCCGGTTCTATAAGTAATATGAGTAAGATTCCTCAGAAGCAATTTTTTTAATCTGCCAATCCTGACTGGCCTGTGAAGCACGTCAATCCGCTAAACACCTCTTTTCCTTGTTCGAGCAAGAAGGGTTGTCTGGTGAGACATCTCACTCATATTACTCATAGATCCAGGGTTTCATACAAAACCTAAAGTTGTATTTCAAAATATTTCATGAGATGTCTCACTATGGGGTATGGAAACTCCTGTATTGCAGACATGCTAATCGAGCGGTACCAGCCCCCAGAGCAGAAGTCTGATTACATCAGGACAGTTAAACCGCCCGTGCCACGCACGGGGAGGAAACGTACAGCATGTAAAAGGGGACAAACGTGAGTGGTGAGGTACAACTCTCCGCCGCACAGATGTCCTGGACAGACACTCCCCTGACCAAAGCCAAGGATGTGGCAAGACTCCGAGTCAATTGTGCATGCAGACCAACAGGCGGCTGCAGACCCTGACTCGAGTAAGCCAAAGCAATAGCCTCCACCACCCAGTGTGATAGGCGTTGCTTAGTATCAGGCGTCCCCTGCTCAGGAGACAAACACCTGATCGCTCCTCCTGAGGCTCCTCGTCATATCCATATAGGTGCAGATTGCATGGACTGGACATAACACATGCGGTCGCTGCTCACCCTGTGAGGCAAAAAAGGCCACATCCTTCGGCACAAAGGCCGGGTTGGGTCTCAAAATTATCCTTGCATCACCTGGAAAGAGCTGAGCGCACCAAGGGCGGACCGAAAGCGCAGTAACAAGACAGCCTTAAGAGAGGCAAACTTCAGGCCCGCCTTCTCCAATGGTTCAAACAAAGGATGTTTTAAGTCCCTCCAGAACCACCGCCAGATCCCACGGTGGTACTGTGTGCTCCCTTCATAAACTGGCCAATCAGTTGGTGCTGACTGTTTGTCCTCAAAGCCAACGTGACAGACCGCCAAGTACAATATCACTGTGGAAAAGACTTTGCTTTTGTCAATCAGGCCCTGCAGGAATGACATATTCACCCCCACCAGGCACTGAAGGGGATGTGACTCCTCTGGAGACACCCGCGGGGGGTATCAAATCCAAAGGGGGGAATGTGTAAAGAAGCATGCACAGCCAACTGTGCACTAGCACATCAACGCCAAGGAGAGTATCCCTGCTGTGCAGGGAGCAAAACTTTACGCACTGCTTGGCCCATCCGAAACGGGCTCCTAACCGTGCACCGCATGTGGGTGTAACATTCATTCCCCGAATACTGGCATGCACCTGGACAACAGGTCTTCACCCGTGTTCAGGATCCCCAGGGCGTGCGTCACCCTCAATGAGAGGAGACAGCCGTAGCTCCACAGGATCTGTTTACGCGTCAGCATACGCAACCGATGAGAGCGCAACCCACCCTGGCGGTAGAGGTACGCCACAGATGTAGTACCATCCGTCCTCACCAGGACATGATGTCCCCTGAGAGACGGAAGGAAGCATACCAGTGAGAGGAACACCGCTGGGAGCCCCAAATAATTTAAGTGAGAGCGCCGGAGGTCCGCATTTCAGCGGCCCTTTACAGTACGGCACATGTGAACCCCACCCCAGCCCCGTGGAGACCACCTTCCTGGACGTAGCGGTGCCCATAGGTACACAGTGCATCATGACCAGTGTTGGGCCCCGCCCCAACGTTATTTTTGACAGTAACTAGTACTGTAACGCAATATTTTTTTAAAGAAATAATGCCGTTACTGTTACAATATGGTGCGTTTGTCCGTTACTTTGCTAGCTGCAGTGTACTTCCTGTTTACAGTGATGCTACATATTTTTGGGGGAGGCCGTGCCAACCATGGTAAAACAGAAGAAGAAGAAGCATTGTCAGCGTGTTTCTGTTTACATCACATGCACCAATCATGGCGAGTCATTGCGAGAGCAGGACAAGCTTCTCAGAGTGGAAATACACGCATTATTTTTGTCTCCAAAAGATGCATCAGTGAAGCGCTAATTTAACACTACGTTGGTGGGCGTGAGGGAAGCCTCTGCAACGAAACAACAGCGGCTGGATATTAACGGACTGTGACTGTTATATTGCATGGTATGTTGTTGTAAATAAGAAGCCTGTCACTACCGCTGAGTCACTGCTAACAGCAGCTTGTTAGCCTGATACGTTTAGCATTGTGTAGCTGAGAAAAATGCTGTGAATTAGTTTTTCCACATTTATTTTTATTTATTTATTTATAAGCATTTTCAACAGCAGAATGTGCACATGGAATACGCACAACTTACTTTACATTATTGTGCTAAGGCTAAAAATTACTGTTTTAATTTTGGAGCAGCTTTTTTGTGCTTTATATGCACATCATTTATGGTTGTTTTATAGCAGTTTTTGTAAAGCAGAGTTGGTCAAAATTTATTACGAATGTTATTCAAATTGCTTTCATTTATTTATTTTAGAAGGTTTTTTGTGTTTATGTTGAACATTATTACTATTATTACAACTGTTTTATGATGCTGATGCCACTTTAATTTTTGATCTTTGATTTTTAATAATATTCAGGTTGTTTTGTGTTTTATTTATTTCACAATTCCTTGTAACATTTTCAGTTTCTGCTGGTCTCAGGTAAATAAACTGGTATTAAAATAATACTTAGTGTTTCAGTCAGATTGGTGTTTGTAAAGATTAATACTGAGCAGAGTTTAGTTCTGTTAATGTAAATGATTATAAACTGTAGGGTTGGATACAATAACATTTCATTTATCAGAGGTTTTTATACAAAACAATGTTAATACAGGGACACAGTTGATCAACAGTGGATTATTATATTATTACAGAACTAATATGAAGCTGTACGAACACAAATGACCCAAAAAAAAAAACATTTTTAATTCTAAGTAACTCAAAAGTTGCTTTTTCCAGTAACGCATTACTTTTTGGTGTAAGTAATCAAAATAGTAACTGAGTTACTTTGTGAATGAAGTAACTAGTAGTGGTAACTAGTTACTTTTTTTCAGTGACTAGCACAACACTGGTCATGATGCACGAGGTCGAGCCCACATGAGGCCATCCACAGCTGGAATACTTCCCTGTGGAGGCCACCAAGGCAGAATACAGAGAGGGCAAAAAAAGTGGTTCTGTGGGTTACAGGGAGTGTGTATCCTATAGTAAGACATCTCACTCATATTACTCATAGAACCGGGGTTACGAAAGTAACTTATTGTTATTCACATAACCCATGTTCTATAAGCAATATGAGTGAGAGTCCCACACATATGAAAAAGAACCTGCACTGAAAGTGCAGGAGAAGCGACAGCATTGTCCCTTTGTTTTACAGTAAGAGGAGAATCTCCCGTGAAACGCAGGCTGCCTCCAAGTGCTACTGCAGATAACCTGATTCATGACACCCCAAGTGTCATCGCCCCTGGGGTGATGACACTTGTCATAAATCATATTAATTTAATATAATCAAATTAACTGACACAGGACCGACAGTACTGAAACGGAGGCAGGCTGCCTGTGACAGGCAGAGAGGAAGAACCTTAGGTTATTTACATCACCCTAATTCTATGAGTAATACAGTATGAGGTGAGAAATCTCGCAAAATATTATGAAATAGAACCCAGAGATCGCTTTTCTGTCTAACAGAGAGAGATCTCCTTCCCTGTAGACACGGACCGATTCACCCTGAATCAGTGAGTGTATCACACAAACAAACAGGGAACAGCTGCAAGCAGCAGCCTGTGAAGGCTACTCGGTGCTGGTCAGAATTTTTTTTTTTTTTTTTTTTGTCTGCACATGCTGTCAAAGGTCAACACTACAAGAACTGCAATCTTTTTAGACAGCAATGCATTGTATTTATTTTTTTGTTATTGCAATTAAATAAATTGCATTATTTTATTGCATAATTGTGACCATCACCAGCCCTCCCTAAGGAAGGGTAAGAAACACTTTTGTAAAGGAGGTGTCAGGAAGGAGACCCACACTTGTGACCTCAGATAAGACTGTAACTAGGACTAATTCAAATTCTTCAATCTCTCCAGGTTGTCCGGCCAGAACAATGAGAAAGACAGGATTCACACTCATGCAACTCTTTATTGCAGGTTGCAACAGATGGCGCTGTACATGATGTTCACGTTGTTCATGTTTTCTAAACAAATGGAATAAACAGAATAATGAGTGATGGTTACTAAGACTAAATGATAATAATAAAGAAATGCAATAATAAGAAGTCTAAATGACTATACTCTATATAAAATGATAAATGCACTGAAGTGTAAAAAAGGACACAAAACCTAAATTGTAGAAAACCCCCTGAGGTCGGTGTCGTTTGGACTGTTCCATGTTCCCCCGTTGCAATGGTACATTCCACTCCACCCGTTTAAGTCCGGACTAGTTTCTCTTTGTTACGTTGTTGTTACATGTGCTGCATCTGTGTGCGTCAATAACAAGTAAGTCCCCCTGTGTTACAGTATTGTTGCCTTTTAGTTATACTTGCCATGTAGCCTAGTGTTTTGCAACATATGTGTATATGTTTCTATGCATAGTTTGCATGTTAAGTGTAGTCTTTCACTCAGCCCCGAGCCTGACACGTGACTATGCGGTTAAGGGTTCCCTGAACATAACATCCATCAAAGTGACTATTATTTACTGTATTATAACTGTGTTTCCATAGTGTTTAATGTTATATTGCACTCCTTTGCATCAACTGCAGCCTCAATAGTTGAGTGCAGTACATTAATACATCCAAGAGGTGGCGCCATTGGCCCTCAGACCACTGGCCTGTTCAGAGTGCATTTGTTTGCCTGTTGGTTTGTTACCTGCATTCAACCATATCCTAATTATGTTTACCTCCTTTCTACTGTTTCCAGAAAACCACACACACACACACACACACACACACACACACACACACACACACACACACACACACACACACACACACACACACACAATACTATTCAACCCCCATGTAACCACTGCAAGAGTTCATTAAAGAAGTTTGGAATTACATCAAAGGCTTCTTCATCGTTGATGTTCCAGTTCCTTCTGACAGAGGATAAGACAATAATTGTCAGCCACCCAGACAGTAAAAACACGCACACATGTTCTAACATAAATATACATGTATACCTTAGTTACACTGTAAAGTAGTTGTTATAGTAAACTCTGATAACCAACCCAAAACTACAAAACCGGGATTATAATTAGGCTTGGCAAAGAAAGAGTTAAATTTAGCTGAACGCTGGCAAATGGCTGAGATGCATGCACACATCCACGTACATCACACGGGTAGAGTGAAGCCTGCACATTAACAATATGCTCACAAAGAAACACGGTGAATACTGTAAATAAACTACACTAAACAATAGACAGGCAATACATATGACATGAACTTACATTCTCATGGATGCATGAACACATGAATGAAGAAGAAAGAGAGGTTATTCCGTGAAATTGCTGGAAGGATTGAACATGTCTCCCCGAGGAAAGATACCTGCGCACTGACTTGCCTGAAAGTTAGGACGGAGAATACTGACTCCTGATTGGTGGAGAGAACAAGAAAGTGAATTGTGATTGGTTGCTAAGCTGTAACAAGGCAGGGCTCTTTACATAGATATATAAAAATAGAAAGTGAAACTAAGATAAACTAAATTATACTTTGGGGATATATTCTGAAAACACACTAAATTTGGTACA
The DNA here is from genome assembly GCF_900634775.1 of Gouania willdenowi. Classification (NCBI taxonomy): domain Eukaryota; kingdom Metazoa; phylum Chordata; class Actinopteri; order Blenniiformes; family Gobiesocidae; genus Gouania; species Gouania willdenowi. Next base: position 105,072 of record NW_021144857.1, read on the forward strand.
AATCAGAACCATGTTAACAACTTTATTAAAGGGAGAATATAAAAAGAGAGAGCAGTGTTACACCTAGGTGAGGGGGTGGGGGGAAGTGGAGGGGGAAGAGAGCAGGGAGGAGCGATTCAAGGAAGAGAAATGGAAGGGTGGGGAGGAGTTGATTACTGTAAAGTGAGATTGAGATGTGAAGTTGTAGACGTGAGGTTTAACTATAATGGTGGTGTCTGTGGGCAGAGGGAAGGAGTGAGTGGTAATACCTGAAACAGGTATTTAGGATCAACGTGTCTAAAGTTAAGCCCACTACAAGTTTTATTCCACAGTCCAAGGCATGCTAAGTGCATCGTAGACCGATGTATGTGCAAGATACCGCCACTGTAAACCCAAGCGCTGCCCCGGACTCGAGGACGCAGCCAGAATAGCAGAAAGAGCGGGGGCCAGGGAGCCCAGACAACCCCCCCCGGCCGAGCAGCCCCCCAGATGCCCTCAAGACACCAAGCCGAGAGGCAGCCACCGCCCCCCACATACACACCCGAGAAAGCACCTAGAAGCCGTGGAGCCAGCGCACTCCGGCCAAGCCCGCCGGTCCCCAAGATCACCCCCCCAGGACCGGGAACCCCCAAGGGCGAGACCCTGGGCGAAGCCCCCGGAAGAGCACCCCCCCACCAACCCAGCCCACGAACCGGCCACAGTCAAGCAGGACCGCACAGCCCCAGACGGCGCAAGGACAGTAGCCCAGGCCCTGCAGCCCATCGGACAGCGCAAGCCACAAGGCAATGCCACCCACCGGCGAGCGACTGGCGGCCGCCACCGCAGGAAGGAGGCACCCCAATGGCACCCACCCAGTGTGAAACAGCAGTGTATTACAACACATGACTGTGGCTACATTACATCTACTTCCCAAGGAAGAGCACCCATAGACATACAGGTGCTGGTCATAAAATGAGAATATCTTGAAAAAGATGATTTATTTCAGTAATTCCAATCAAAAAGTGAAACTTGTATAATGTATACATTCATTACACACAGACTGATATATTTCAAATGTTTATTTCTTTTAATTTTGATGATTATAACTAGTGTTGGGAACGTTACTTTAAAAAAGTAATTAGTTATAGTTACTCACTACTTGTTCAAAAAAGTAACTGAGTTAGTAACTGAATTACTTTATAATAAAAGTAACTCATTACCAAGGAAAGTAACTATTTGCGTTACTGTTAAAAAAAAAAAAAAGTTGCTGCATGTCAAAGAATTTACATTTTTTAGATGCGTGTGTCGTGAGGTGCTTCATTAAATTTGAAGGATGTCGACAAAATCTTCTCTCCTGGATATAAAGAACACTTCACATGTACGTTCTTGCCTTTGACCACAATTAATTTAAAGTAGTGTTTGTATCGTCACCTTAAAAATGGCAACTTTTCATCAGACTGCTCCACGCAATGTGTGTGTGTCGCGTGTGCTGGCACGTCGCCTTAGCCAATCATAATCGCTCACCTTGTTTTTAACCCACCTCCTCACTACAGCTGAGTAAGAAGCCAGGGATGCTTTTGGATAACAGTTTATTCAATCAATGCATGTACATTTAACCACATTTAACGTTCAGTAATGATAACGGCGTTGTAACGGTGTAAAAAGTAATTAGTTAGATTACCTTGTTACTGAAAAACAAACGCCGTTACATAACGCCGTTATTTTAAACGCCGTTATTCCAAACACTGATTATAACTGACAACTAATGAAAATCCCAAATTCAGTATCAGAAATTTAGAATATTACTTAAAACTGATACAAAAAAAGATTTCTAGAAATGTTGGCCAACTGAAAAGTATGAACATGAAAAGTATGAGCATTTACAGCACTCCAATACTTAGTTGGGGCTCCTTTTACCTGAATTACTGCAGCAATGGGCGTGGCATGGAGTGGATCAGTCTGTGGCACTGCTCAGGTGTTATGAGAGCCCAGGTTGCTTTGATAGTGACCTTCAGCTCTTTGCATTGTTGGGTCTGGCATCTCACATCTTCCTCTTCACAATACCTCATGGATTGTCTATGGGGTTAAGGTCAGGCGAGTTTGCTGGCCAATCAAGAACAGGGATACCATGGTCCAAAATATTCTAATTTTCTGAGATACTCAATTTGGTGTTTTCATTAGTTGTCAGTTATAATTCATCAACATTAAAAGAAATAAACACCTGAAATATGTCAGTCTGTGTGAAATGAATGTATACATAATACAAGTTTCACTTTTAATCTCTGGTCTTTGGAGAGAGCAGACGTGTTTTTCATTCGCTCCGATAACACAACCTTGGCTACAGCTGAACAGCCTGAAAAATTGGGCCCAAGACTGAAGGAAAATGGTGAAAAAACCGCAGGGAGGCCCTTCAGAACCCAATTCGGGTTTGGAAGAGGTCAAGGAGATGATACGCGAGGGTCTACGAAACCTATCTGCCGAGATAAAGTCGTTGGAAAAGACGCTGGAAAACTCACTGGCCAAGCAAAGGTACTGAAAGAAAAGAATGAAAGAAATGCTGAAGAGATAAAATTGTTGAACGCCAGGGTTGAACAGCTAGAACAAAAGGAAAGAGAGAAAGATGTCATCATCACAGGCCTAAAGATAAAACCCAGGAGTTACGCGAGTGACGAAGAAACAAAATCGATTGAACAACAGGTCATTGACTACCTGGAGTCGAAGGACATTGTCCTGAACCCTGACAACATCAACTCCTGCCATCTCCTGCCAAAGAAAAATGATAACAGAGCTGTAAAAATAACCTTCACGAATATGAAATTCAAAGGAGAAATACTCAAGCAAGGAAATAAACTGAAGGGAACGAAGGTGTACATCAATGAAAACCTGACGAAACAAAATGCAAGCATTGCATGGAAGGCACGCCAAATAAAAAAAGGAGGAAAAATTGTGAGGACGTGGACAAGAAACTGCAGGATTTACATCACACCACTGGGAGAAGAGGACGGAAAACCAATCCTCGTCAAAACGATGGAAGACTTGGGAAAATACGAAGGATCCACCTAAACAACAACATTACTGATGGTAATCATGGATATGGACCCAGATCTATATAAACACTGGAAACAAAACTCACTGTGATTATTTTACGGAGACTGAATTAAATGTGGAAACCAAGAGTAAAAAAGGTCTGTCATTTATTCATTTCAATTGCTAGGTGGTGGGGTGATATAGGATTACGTTAAATTTTAATTCAAAGTGTTTATTGTCATATGTGCAGTTGGAAACACGTTTTCCTGTACAATGAAATTACTACCTTGCTTATGAACTAAGATATAATACAATGAAATTACTACCTTGCTTATGAACTAAGATATAATACAATGAAATTTCTACCTTGCTTATGAACTAAGATATAATAATGTGTTTATACAAGTTCAATCTAAAAGTGGAAAATGCAACACTGCCAATAGAACTAACAACAGCTGGATTAACCTTGAAGTAGAGACAAAACAAGCTGCAAACTTGTGTGTCCAAAAGAGACATTCCCGAGTGGTGACATTATGGATGAAAAGGGAAAAACCTTCCAAACACCTTCGAAAGAGGAACTATTCTTGCACTGGAGGAATGCTAACAACGTCTGGCAGGGAACAAGGCCAACACGAACAACGATAGAGAGGAGGAGGAATAAAAAAATAAAAATAAAAAAAAGACAACACTGCCTACAGATGAGAATACACAAAAAAGGACTGTTCAGAACAACTCAAGAATGTTTGACCAGAGAGACATGTAAACCCATGTAAATTTGCGATGGTAAAACAGGGGACGGGACCCAGATAAGCAAACTGCTTCTCTCGTCTCCTTTTTCGGCATGTACAAAAAAAAAAAAAAAATGTAAAAAAAAAAAAAAAAAAGTGAATGTAACCATGTCAGAAATAAACTGAATAAATAAAAATAAATAAACAAATAAACAAATAAAAATACTTATATATAATAAACTCTATATATAAATCAACTTTTTCATGATATTGTAATTTTATGACCAGCACCTGTATATCTATGAGAGCACCGACCCAGGGCGGGCTCGAGCGTGGACTCTCTCTCGCCTTTTCTGAGGGAGAGAGTGGGTAAAATGCCGTGATCCGCTCACCTCAAGAGGCTTCGTCCACAATGCAGTGGCGCCCTCTCTCGGTGGAGCAGTGCTTTTCCCCCCGGGGTGATCATCTCACTGCACGCCCAGGGAGCAGCGTAATGACGGGGGCTACGCTGTTCCTAAGACGGGGGGTGTCGAGGCCTTCCACGGAGGGGGAACAGTGGGTGCCATCACCGTGCTACTTATTGTGGCATAGTCAGCTTTTATTGGTTGTGCCCTGGGCCATCGGCTTGGGTGCGACAGTGGGACATACTTTTATTATTCATTTATTTATTATATAGAATGGTCCAACTGGCATGATACAACTGTTGGTTGTATCATGCCAAAAAATTGGCGCGCAAAGAAAGACGGGCACTGTATTAATCTATATATAATGCAAGAAAGGTCTGTGTGTGTGTGTCTGTGTAATGATAAACATCCCTGCACTAAGAAATGTTAAATATTAACAAAATAGTTATGTTTGTACAAATGTATGTGTCTTTTATCAGATTCTACCCAAACCGCCGCTGCAGCCAAAGTCTCACTTTGAACTGAGTTCAAAACTTGAGAGCCCTGTACTATTACTACTACTACTATTACTACTACTATTACTATTACTACTACTACTACTATTACTACTACTACTATTACTACTACTATTACTATTACTACTACTACTATTACTACTACTATTACTATTACTACTACTACTACTATTACTACTATTACTATTACTACTATTACTACTACTACTACTACTACTACTGTTATTACTACTACTATTACTACTACTATTACTACTACTACTACTACTACTATTACTATTACTACTACTACTACTTTTACTACCATTACTATTACTACTACTATTACTATTACTACTACTACTACTACTATTATTACTACTACTAATACTACTACTATTACTATTACTACTATTACTACTACTATTACTACAACTACTACTATTACTACTACTATTATTACTACTACTATTACTACTACTATTACTATTACTACTACTACTATTACTACTACTATTACTACTATTACTATTACTACTACTATTACTATTACTACTACTATTATTACTACTACTATTACTATTACTACTACTACTATTACTACTACTACTATTATTACTACTACTATTACTACTACTATTACTATTACTACTACTACTACTACTACTACTATTACTATTACTACTACTACTATTACTACTACTACTATTACTACTACTACTATTACTACTATTACTACTACTACTACTACTACTACTACTACTACTATAACATACAGGGAACGATTATAAACGCTGATATTTTCACCATTTCACCTAATGTGCCCCTTACGTAAATAAGGAAAAGCAAAACAAAAGCATGTGGGAAAACGCGTGAGGCTGTTATGAGAAGAATCTGCTGAGGGGTTTTTGGTGTAAAATCCACCTGTTTTCTGTGTCTCTTCTCTATAGTCGTATGTTGGATGTACATGATATGTTTGTGTGTACCAGTAATTAATTTTCCCACTAGATTTTTTGAGTTTTTCCTTGCAAAAGAAAGGTCTAAGGACAGAGGATGCTACGGGACATTCATTATTCATTTGCTTAAGTCCAGCGAACATTGGTGCAAACTTTATTTACCAATTCATCATGTGCATGTCTCATAGAAATAAACCAGGGAAATCACACACACTGTTTTATTTTGTACCCACAAATAAACCCCTTTATAACACTACACAGTACAGAGTATGTACACCTCTTTGTACATTCAAACACATACTCATTTGGTCATAATTGCTAATTCTACTTAAGCTCCTCCCACTATATGAATACATACGTACTGTACTAGTTAATATAAATCTAAAAAAACTACTGGTGGGAAATGCAAATCGCAAAAGTGATTTTCTTTACCTGAACAATCACGTATGCGTACCACGGGTTCACTCTCCTCGACGATTCTTTGTCGTACGTTACATAACTTCTGTGAAGTCCGCACAGACTCGTTTCTTCACTCTCATCTATGAGGGAGTGCGGAGGAAGAGAAAAAGAAAAAGAAGAAAAAGAAAAAGAAGAAAAAGAAAAAGAAGAAAAAAAAGAAAAAGAAAAAAAAGAAAGAAAAAAAAGGAAAAAAAAGAAAAAAAAGAAAAAAAGGAAAAAATGTTAGGTCCCTGTGTTTTGCCTGCTCTGCCTCCCCCTCCCTTTCTGTTTGTTTCCAGGGCTGTGTGTGTCAGGGGGCGTGGCTGGCTCCTCTGCTGCTCCTGGAGTCTCACACCTGGGTGTGATTAGCCAATCAGTGGGCTTTAAAGCACTTGGGCTGACTCTGCTTCAGTGCCAGATTATTCCATGTCTCAAATCCCGTCTACAAGCCTGCCAGCCAGCTCCCTGCTACCACAGCCATCTACCCTTTTTGGAAATAAATCTTTTTTGTGCAAGTCCTCCACTTCTCAGTCTCTGCTTTGGGGGTCCAACTACCTAACCCTAACAGAATAATCTGGCCAAATATGGACCCCGCAGAGGCTGAACGCTTCAAAAAGGCCCTCAGTTCACAGGGTCTGAGAGTTGGACAGCATGAGACGGCTCTTAAAGAAATCATGGACGCCATTTCCAGACTTTCTACAAACGTCTCAGAACTCAACAATCAGGTTGGACAAATGGCTACTCACCTGACCTCAATCACCGCACCTGCTCCAATTCCTGCCCAGGCTTCTGCTCCGCCATCTGCTTCAGATCCTGCCTTGATTCCGGCTCCACCACACAACCCACCTGCCCAGCCCCGTGAACCATTCATCCCCACTCTGTCTAGGTATTCAGGTGAGCCAGGGACATGTAGTCAATTTCTTCATCAGTGCATGATTGTTTTTGATCAACAACCATTAACGTATTCTACGGACCAAGATAGAGTAGCTTTTATAATGAGTCTGCTAGCTGGGAAGGCCTCTGCTTGGGCAGTGGCTGTAGCTAACAGTGGCTCAGTAGTTTGTCAGTCTCTTCATTCATTTACCGCTGAGATGCGTAAGGTGTTTGAACACCCATTACTGAGTAAAGGGGCTAGTAGCCGTCTCCTTTCTCTACGCCAGGGTTCAGGTTCCGTTTCTAGCTACTCTATTGATTTCCGCATCTTAGCTGCAGAGTGTGGTTGGGATCAGAGGGCCCTTCAGGGGGTATTTCTTAGGGGCTTAAGTGAAGAGGTTAAGGACGAACTGGCAGCGCGTGATGAGACTGACACTTTGGAAGAGCTTATATCTTTAGCCATAAGATTAGATGACCGACTGCGAGAGAGACGTAGGGAAAGGTCAGGCAGACGTAGTTTTCTCTGAGCAGGTCCTGCTCAGAGTTCTACTCCCGTCTTCCCTGGGGAGCCCATGCAGCTGGGTAGGATTATCAGTCCAGAGGAGCGTCAACGTCGGTTGGATCAACGCCTCTGCATGTACTGTGGTCAGGCAGGACACATTCGGGCAAACTGTCCAACTCGGCCAAAAGAGGTTGCTCATCAGCCACAGGGGGGGTCCTGGTGAGCCACACACCCACTGACCCCTCCACCCGACGTATTCAGCTTCCAGGTACTGTCACCATTAACAAGGACTCTTTTCCTCTCCTCGCCTTAGTCGATTCAGGGGCTGATGACAATTTCATTGACTGTTCGTTTGTTTCCCAGTGCAACATTCCCATGGAGCCCCTCCCTAGTCCTAAGTCTGTTTTTGCCTTAGATGGCCGGTCGCTGGCCACTGTGACTCACCGTACTGTTCCGGTGTCCCTCCTCTTGTCTGGTAACCATCATGAGACTGTCTCCCTTTATGTTCTTGACTCTCCTTCAACCCCATTAGTTTTAGGTCTCCCGTGGTTAAAGATGCATAATCCGCACATAGACTGGTCCAAGTTATCTATTATCAATTGGAGTCTGTTCTGCCATATACACTGTCTCCATTCTGCCATTCCCTCTACTAAAACACACTATGAAAGCCCTAAGCCTGTTGATCTTTCATCTGTTCCTAGTGAATACCACGACCTCCAGGAGGTGTTTTCCAAGGACAAAGCCGTATCATTGCCTCCTCATCGACCCTATGACTGCAGCATAGAACTGGTTTCAGGAGCACCTTTACCCACTAGTAAACTCTATAATCTTTCAAAACCAGAAAGGGAGTCAATGGAGACATATATCACTGAATCGTTAGCTGCAGGACTGATTCGGCCCTCTTCCTCTCCTGTGGGTGCTGGGTTCTTTTTTGTGGACAAGAAGGACAAGTCACTCCGCCCCTGTATTGACTTCAGGGGTCTAAATGACATTACTGTGAAGAACAAGTATCCTCTCCCTCTCTTAGACTCTGCCTTTTGTTCCTTGCAGGAGGCTTCTATTTTTACTAAGCTGGACCTTCGCAACGCTTATCATTTAGTTAGGATTAAAGAGGGAGATGAGTGGAAGACTGCCTTTAATACTCCCTTGGGACATTTTGAGTATTTAGTAATGCCCTTCGGATTGACTAACGCTCCAGCAGTTTTCCAAGCTTTGATTAACGATGTTTTAAGAGACATGTTAAACAGATTTATTTTTGTTTATTTGGACGATATTTTGATCTTTTCTCGCACACCTGAAGAACATATCCAGCATGTTAGGCTAGTCCTTCAGCGCCTTCTTGAGAACAAACTCTACATTAAAGCGGAGAAATGTGATTTTCATGCCGTTTCTGTTCAGTTTCTTGGTTTTGTTATTGAGAAAGGACAGATTAGGTCCGATCCTGCCAAGGTCGAGGCAGTAAATGACTGGCCCACTCCTACAAGTCGCAAGCTTCTACAGAGATTTTTAGGGTTTGCTAATTTTTATAGGAGATTTATTCGCGACTACAGTAGAGTCGCTGCACCTTTGACTCGACTGACATCTGTTAAAGTTCCCTTTGTTTGGTCAGCTGAAGCAGAGGCTTCTTTTGTTCATTTAAAGAACCTTTTCTGTTCTGCACCTGTCCTCTCCCATCCTGATCCCACAGCTCAGTTCATCGTTGAGGTTGATGCATCCAATTCTGGCGTCGGTGCTGTCCTCTCCCAGCGTTCCACTTCAGACCACAAGCTCCATCCCTGTGCCTTCTTTTCCCGTCAGCTCAATCCTGCGGAGAGAAACTATGATGTGGGCAATCGTGAACTACTGGCCGTGGTTCTGGCGCTGAAGGAGTGGAGACACTGGCTGGAGGGCTCGGCCCAGCCTTTTGTGGTATGGACTGACCATAAGAATTTGTCTTACCTTCGTTCTGCCCGCAGATTGAACGCCCGCCAGGCACGGTGGGCACTCTTTTTGGATCGATTTAACTTCACCCTTACCTACCGCCCAGGATCAAGTAATGTCAAACCGGACATTCTCTCTCGAAGGTTTTCTGCACCGGTGGAAGATAAGTGTGGGGAAATTATCTCACCCGCCTGTATTGTTGGTGCAGCCAGTTGGGATGTGGAGAGGGACGTTCAGGAGGCTCAGGTTGGTCACCCCACACCCGAGGCTTGTCCTCCAGGTCTCCTGTTTGTACCCCCTTCTGCTCGGTCTAAGGTGCTTCAATGGGGACATGACTCGAAGTTGGCATGCCATCCCGGATTTCATCGCACCTTGACCCTTGTCCAGCAACGCTTCTGGTGGCCCTCGATTTCCTCAGATACTAAGGACTACGTCGCTGCCTGTTCTGTCTGTGCACGCAGCAAAGCCTCTCACCGTGCTCCAGCTGGGCTGCTCCGGCCACTCCCCATTCCTCGTCGCCCGTGGTCTCATATAGCAGTGGACTTCGTTACCGGCCTGCCGCCGTCGGGAGGTAACACTGTCATCTTAACTATTGTGGACCGTTTCTCTAAATGTGCACATTTCATTCCATTGCCTAAATTGCCGTCTGCCCTCGAGACGGCCAATCTGCTTGTTCTGCATGTTGTCAGACTGCACGGAATACCCCAGGACATTGTTTCTGATCGAGGTCCCCAGTTCGCCTCCCGGGTGTGGAAGGTCTTTTGCCATGCCTTGGGAGCTTCTGCAAGTTTGTCGTCAGGATTTCACCCACAGACCAATGGCCAGACGGAGCGGGCCAACCAGGACCTTGAGTCGGCCATGCGATGTGTCACAGCGCGTTACCCAGCCTCCTGGTCTACACATCTTCCGTGGATTGAATACTCCCATAATTCTCTGGTTTCATCTGCTACGGGTATGTCTCCGTTCATGGCTGCTAATGGTTTTCAACCCCCAGTTTTCCCGTCCCAGGAGTCAGTGGTTTCTGTTCCATCCATTCAACACCATCTTCGTCGGGCCAGGCGGGTCTGGCAAGAGGTCCGGGCCGCCCTCTCTCGGACTGCCGCTCGGAACCAGAGGATTGCCGACCGCCGTCGGTCTGAGGCCCCGGACTACAAGCCTGGTGACAGAGTTTGGCTCTCCACCAGGGACCTCCCCCTCCAGGTGGATTCTCGTAAGCTGGCCCCCAGATATATAGGGCCTTACGAGATTGATCGGGTGATCAATCCTGCTGCGGTGAGACTCATGTTGCCCCAGTCTTTGAAGGTTCACCCGGTGTTTCATGTGTCGCTGCTTAAACCGGTGGCTCTGAGTCCTTTCAGCCCTCCAGCCGAGCCTCCTCCTCCCCCCCGGATCATTGACGGTGGTCCTGCCTTTGATGTGAGCAGGATTTTGGATGTACGGCGTCGTGGGCGTGGTTTCCAGTATCTGGTGGATTGGGAGGGCTACAGGCCAGAGGACCGTTCTTGGGTGTCCCGGTCCTTGATCCTGGACCCGGATCTACTCCGGGATTTCTACGCCCTGCATCCTGACCGGCCTGGGAGGACGCCGGGTGGCGTCCATTGAGGGGGGGGTACTGTTAGGTCCCTGTGTTTTGCCTGCTCTGCCTCCCCCTCCCTTTCTGTTTGTTTCCAGGGCTGTGTGTGTCAGGGGGCGTGGCTGGCTCCTCTGCTGCTCCTGGAGTCTCACACCTGGGTGTGATTAGCCAATCAGTGGGCTTTAAAGCACTTGGGCTGACTCTGCTTCAGTGCCAGATTATTCCATGTCTCAAATCCCGTCTACAAGCCTGCCAGCCAGCTCCCTGCTACCACAGCCATCTACCCTTTTTGGAAATAAATCTTTTTTGTGCAAGTCCTCCACTTCTCAGTCTCTGCTTTGGGGGTCCAACTACCTAACCCTAACAAAAAAAGAAAAAAAAAGAAGAAAAAGAAAAAAAAGGAAAAAAAAGAAGAAAAAGAAAAAAAAAGAAGAAAAAGAAAAAAAGAAGAAAAAGAAAAAGAAAAAGAAAAAAAAGGAGGAGGAGAAGAAGAAAAAGAAAAAAAAGAAGAAAAAGAAAAAGTGAAGAAGAGGAAGAAGAAGAATACATTTTACATTCTCTTCAGACGATGGGTCTCTAAGAACTATTACGTGACATTAAATTACGTTAGTTAAATCTCGTGGTATACTTTAATTTATCTGTCCATCCTTTGTAATGCCTGTGGTGTTAGACATAAACTTATGCTTCTGTCTGCTATTTGACACTATGAGCATCCAGGTATGATACAATAAGTGATTAATAGCAGTGTCAATGTTTACAAAGGCTTTCAAGAGTCCTTACCAATCATTTGAACGAAGGCTTCTTTTAATTTGTTATGGTCTTGCATTTTGAAAAAATGTCTGCCTCTTCTTCCTACAGTAAGTGGCATCAGGGCCTCGTGGTTGATGTTGGCTCCAATTCCAAAAATGTAAATATCTGTAACACCAAGAAGAACAATGTTAGATGATGAATTGGACATGTCAGTTTATTTCTTTCATCACCTCACACAGATGACTAGATTCATTGACATAATCAATAACCCTGATACATGTCGTAGTCAGTAACCCTGATACATGTAACAATACAAACACGATTGTGGTTCCGCAGTGTTACTGGAGTTTACGTTAAGGCTGTACCTTAAAAACCAAAGAGAGTCACACAGAGGAAAAATGAGAGATATTCTCTCTTCGTTGCAATAATGACTTGATTTATTAAATGGTAAATCAAAGAGGACAAAAGAATACAACCTGAGACAAGTTACAGATGGATGTCTCAAAGCTTTGCATCCTGATTATACAGTATACCCAACAGAGTATCCTTCGATCTGGACTGTTACAATGACAACTTTGAGCATCATAAATGAATCATTAATAGGTTCATCAATAATGATTAGTTAATGAATACAAAACATGGCTCAACTAAGTATATTTGAGAAACTGCAAACAGTTGTGGTTTCAGGTGTGATAAAAGATGTTACATAAGGTGTTTTTCAACCACTGCCTTGAACCCTGAAAAATCAGAAAATATGGTGCTAATCAAGGTGAACCTTTGTGATTATATAAGACACAGAATATACTGTAATTCTAATAACACGCAGTTACATGTCACATGGCGTAATGTATCTGGTCACGTGACCACTTTCTGAGAAAACATAACACGGTACGTGTAAACAGAAAAGAGACGGACATTTCTTAGTATTATACTTTAAAATTATTTCTGCCACATTAGAAACAACAAAGAAATACGGAGTGTTATAAGGTGGTTCTGAACATACGTCTTTCTGCAGCCAAGTCTCACGGGATGAGATTTTACGGGAGTTGCAAGGCTCCAGCCAAAAACAACATTCAAAGGAAACACTTTCAAAGCACAATTATACCACATTTAGAAATATGGCTTTTATTTTGAACATTCTGTAATGTAAACCCAGCTCCTGATACATGTACAGTTACAATCATGATTGTGTTTCTTTGCTTCCTTCACAGCAGACTGCTCTGGATGCCAAAGACATCTTACTCTTATCTGTTTTTCTGGTGCTTTTTTCAAATACAGTTTAGAGTCCCGGGTTGTGGGTTTGAACCCCTCCACTTCTTCACTCCACTTTGCTCATCCTGTGATAATCAACAGCATGACCTCCTTGGTATTTGTTCCTGTTCTGGTTAAGTCATTTGCTGGGTTTCAGGTTACCCTTGGAAATGCACAAATTCTAAATGGCCCAATAAAAACTGGTAATAGTTAAAACAGAATTTTCGAAAAAACACTCAAATTTCGCTAAAATGTTTGAGGAATTTCAGACATTTTGATATTGAAATGTATCGCAAAAGCGCAATGGAAATTTTTTTTTTCCGCAATTACACGTGACGTACCTGGTCACATGACCACCGCTCTCTGAGAAAACATGGCGAAGTACATGTAGACAGAAGAGGAGACCAAGACATTTCTTACCATTATACTAGGGCTGGGCCATTTTGCCTAAATAAACAAGCTCCGATTTTAAAAATTCAAGTTTTGATTTGATTTTCGATTTTTCTTTTTTCAATGCACAAATGACTGCAGACATCAGATATATTGTCAAAAGTGCAACTTTATTGCTGTGATTGTCCTCAAGAGTTAAAATGCATAAAACAATCCCAACATAAAAGTAAATGAGGTTCTGTCATTCAACAATTTCAAACTTTAACCCAGGTTTAAGCAAAAGTGCAACAGCAACTACACAGTAGCTTCAATTTACATACTACACTACATATTTTGTAACATATAACACTACAATTAAAAAAAATTATAAACTCTTCCCACACCATCTCAGTACAGTGTGAATAAAACATTAAGCATGCCTGTGGCACACACACACATAGCCTACTCAATGGGTAAACACATGTAAACAAAGAGGGGGCTGGCTCACATCGCGCTACGGTATCCCACAAGGACGGAACGCGGAAAAGTCCAAAAAAACTGTGGTGGAAAAAAAACAATTATAATAATTTTTAAAAGTCGAATTTTTTAGCAACAAATTCAATTATACTTTAGAATGATTAGCGCCACATTAGAGGTGAAACAACAAAGGAATACAGAGTGTTATAAGTGTAGTTTATTGATCCCAGTCCCACTCTTCATTTAAATTTAGCATTTTCAGTTGTAAAATGTCAGTGACTGCCCTCTATGGGTTGAACGCTAGCTATTGTAATTGAATTTTTCTATTGGCTGAGACTAGATCAGTGACTTCTTTTTGGATCAGTGACATCACTAATTGTCACTGTTGGGATTAGGTTTCATACCTCACCAAACTAGATTCCTCCATCTATCCCAAAAAATGCCAACGTAGCTCCAAAGATGTTATAATTTAGCAAACAACATTTAATGACAGCCTTCATAACGCCTTATTTATGCTAATGACAGCGTAATGTCAGCCTTATGTATAAACCTTTAAATAAATGTTACCAAACTCACCAAGATGTTCTTCTCTGGATGGATCTTGTTGCCCGGGGGTGTCGCTCAAGTACACCATGTTTTTTATCTTGGCCACTGTGGGTGCAGGGTCTCCACCCTTGTTAAAACCTCCTGCACGACACGACAGAGACAAAACCAACATTTGAAACATATGACTTTATCATTTCATGATTGGATGAACAACGTGTTACCATCTAAACCAGTGATGGGCAACTGGCGGCCTGGGGGCCACACGTGACCTTATTTTGAGCAGCCCCCAAAGTACATGCACAAACTAACTCCAGAAACACACAAGACAGCCATAGAAATACAAAATAAATGACAATAAAAATATGCTAAGGTTTCGTTTATTCAGTCACATTTTTTTTTTCAGGAAAATTTTATCTCCTGACATGTTTCGACTGTTAACTGCCAGTCTTCCTCAGAGGAGATTACTTTGATGTCTGAATAAACAAAACATTAACATATATTTCAAAAAAGAAGACAAAACGAACTTGCTGGAAGAATGAAAATACACAAAAGGACAACAAAAATACACAAAATTACTCCAGAAACGCACAAGACGCCAAGAAAAATACACCAAATAACAGAGATTCACCAAAACACACACACAAAAAAACAGGAAAATATTTTTTAACAACAAAAATACACAAAATGACAACGAAAATATAAAACGACAAAACCACATGTTAAATGACAGAGAAAAAAAACCCAGCAAAAATAAAGCCTAAATACACAAAATGAGTAAAAAAAACAACAAATGTACAAAATGCGCAACTCTAAACTCCCACAAAATGACAAAAGACACAAAATGACAAAAGACTGAAAGTGAAAAAAGGAAACCCACAAAATGACAAAAGAAATACATACAATGACAACAAAAATAGACAAAAGCCTTTGTTCTTTCCTGTATTAATGTTGAGATTGGTCAGTATTCTCTGACATTCTAAATGTTGATAATGTGGCCCTAAGATCAGACATCATATTTGTGTGTCCCCGCTGTGATCAAAGCAGGCCATTTCTGATCTAAACCTTTGTTATTATAATTTAAATATACAGTATTTCTCTCAAGGCAAAAGTAAAACAGAGGTTTGACTTGAATAAAGTGGAAGAATTACCATCAGTAAAAACAATGAAGACATGATGATGTTCCTCGAAGGTTTTATCTCCAACTTTACTTTTTATGTGCGTCATTTGCTCCAAGAAGTGGCGGAAGACTAGAGCGAGATCTGTTCCATTGGTCGATTCTAAAAATAAAAAAGTACAAAACACACAATGTGGCTAATGTGTAATCAATCATCTCTGGAACAATCCTCTCTGTAATGTTATTTGTTTTACTCACGATCTATTTTATCTTTCTCTATAGCATCTAGCATTGTCTTCAGGTCAATGGTTCCATCGAGAATGTCCACAGTTTTGTGAATAACAGAGGAGTAAAAGAGGATATCGTAGTTTGGGTTCACAGAAAAGGATGAAATCTGGGGATAGATCAGAAAAAATGAGTTAGACAGGAGTGTGTGTGTCGTTTTGGTACACTGTAACGGGGTGGACTGGCCATCTGGCACGCCGGGCATTGCCCCAGTGGGCCGTCGACCCAAAGTGGGCCGGTCCGGTCTGTTACGTTTTTATTATGCGCGAGTGGAAGCAGACATGGTAACAAGTGGCCAAAAAGGGTTAGTCTGGATGGAGAATACCAGGGTTGATTTTTTTTGTCCCAGTTCACCCTTTCACTGAACCAGGACAAAAAAAAAAAGTGGCGTTAGCTGTAAAATTCTTTGTGTTTTTTGGTCACAAGCCAAGAGTCTCGTGTTGAAAAGCATCGTTCAGGATTATGGATTGTAACCTAATCAAATGTATTTATACAGCATTGTGTTGCTGCAGCCAAACTGCACGTGTGCAGAATGAGTGTCTCATAGTAATACTATTAAAGGCTTCATGCGTAATTCAGGCCTTAAACAAAAAAAAATCATGTCCACAAGGCTCTTGTTTTACACTCCAATCTCATCGCCTTCAGTAATTTTTACTGAAAATGAGGATATCATTTCTTCCCACATCAGAATAATCAATTAATTACATTTTCAGACTGTTTCCACTATTGTCTTCAATGTTCTTGTGACTGTGTGCTTATGCGTTTAGCATTTAGTTAATAACTGTCAATAAAAGCATTGTGTGACTTTAGATCACGTGTGAAACTCATGGCTCGAGGAGCAAATGCGGCCCTTAGGAGCATCCAATTCGGCCCACAGGAGAAAATGACAGAGAAAAGGAATTATTGTGGAAATGAAACTCAACAATATTTGTGGGGACTCACAGATTTCCCAGATGTTAAACAGTTGAAAAATCTCAAAATTCTTACAGAATCATTACATTTTCCTAAATTTTTTGACATAATATTTCCCTTAATTAAATAGAAATTGGTCACAAAATGTAGGAAATTTGAAGTAAAGATCCTGTTGGGACTGATATTATCACTTATTGCTTGGATATAGTTGGTTTCTTACTTATTTTGTATTCTATGTATACGTAGAAGACTTGCAAACAATGTTGAAATGACTCCTTTCCCACTGAAAATCTGCGGCCCACTTGAGATCAAACTGCTTTGTATTTGGCCCCTGAACTAAAATGAGTGTTTTAGAAAACTCAGGTGTGTTGGCCGTCCCACCTTTCTAATAAGTAGTCGAACAGCTTGCTTTGTGTTGGTTACGTATTGCTCATCAATGCTCTCTGAAACTTCCATTGCAATGTAGATATTGAGAGTCGAGTTCTTTAAAATCCTTATTTGTCTTCCGTCACGAGTGTCTTCTAAACAAAAACAAACCATGTTAACATGCCTTTGAAAGGCAAAATGCCAAAATCTTTAAAACAAGCACACAAACAGATGGGTTGATAAATGTACTCACTATTTAATAGATTTTAAGCTTAAAGCTGCTGGAGACAATTTTCCTTTTTTAAAAAAAAATCAGATAAAGACAGTTTAGGCCTCGTAGATATGGAGTGTAGAATGTAAGACAGAGACCGCATGTTCTATATCACTGTTAAAAATGTGTACACATGAAAAATAAATATAAATGTGAAATGTAAGCGTACATCTAAATGTTAAATCAAAATTTAAATTTAAATGTTAAATCGAAAAGTTTATTTTAAATTCTCAATCTAAATGCTAAATCTAAATGTTTAATCTAGATGTTTAATCTAAATGTTGTTGTTTTTTTTCCTGTTTCCTTTTGTGATTTTGTGTCTTGTGTCATTTTGTGGGTTTTTAGAGTTGTCATTTTGTATATACATTGGGTAAGGAAAGTATTCAGACCCTTTAAATCTTTCACTCTTTGTTTTATTGCAGCCATTTGCTAAAATCAAAAAAGTTCATTTTATTTCTCATTAATGAACACTCAGCACCCCATCTTGACCGAATTTTTTTTGCAAATGTATTTATAAATAAAAAGTGAAATATCACATGGTCATAAGTATTCAGACCCTTTGCTGTGACACTCATATTTAACTCACATGCTGTCCTTTTCTTCTGATCCTCCTTGAGATGGTTCTGCTCCTTCATTGGAGTCCAGGAAAGTTTAATGAAACTGATAGATTGATTAGGAAAGGCCACATCTGTCTATATAAGACCTTACAACTCAGTGCATGTCAAAGCAAATGACAATCATGAGGTTGAAGGAACTGCCCGAGGAGCTCAGAGACAATTGTGGCAAGGTACAGATCTGGCCAAGGTTACAAAATAAGTTCTGCAGCACTCAAGGTTCCTAAGAGCACAGTGGCCTCCATAACCCTTAAATAGAAGAAGTTTGGGATGACCAGGAGTCTTCCTAGACCTGGCTGTCCAGACAAATCGTGGGAAAAGAGCCTTGGTGAGAGAGGTAAAGAACAACCTAAAGATCACTGTGGCTGAGCTCCAGAGATGCAGTAGGGAGATGGGAGAAAGTTCCACAAAGTCAACTATCACTGCAGCCCTCCACCAGTCGGGGCTTTATGGTAGAGTGACCTGACGGAAGCTTCTCCTCAGTGCAAGACATATGAAAGCCTGCCTAGAGTTTGTCAAAAAACACATGAAGGACTCCCAGATTATGAGAAAACAGATTCTCTGATCTGATCAGACCAAGATTGAACTTTTTGGTGTTAATTCTAAGTGGTATGTGTGGAGAAAACCAGGCACTGCTCATCACCTGCCCAATACAATCCCAACAGTGAAACATGGTGGTGGCAGCATCATGCTATGGGGTGTTTTTCAGCTGCAGGGACAAGATGACTGGTTGCAATTGAAGGAAAGATGAATGTGACCAAGTACAGAGATATCCTGGAAGAAAACCTCTTCCAGAGTTCTCAGGACCTCAGACTGGGCTGAAGGTTGACCTTCCAACAAGACAATGACCCTAAGCACACAGCTACAATAACAAAGGTGTGGCTTCAGAACAACTCTGTGACCATTGTTGACTGGTCCAACCAGAGCCGTGACCTAAACCCAACTGGACATCTCTGGAGAGACCTGAAAATGACTGTCCACCAACGTTCACCATCCAACCTGACAGAACTGGAGAAGATCTACAAGAAGAATGTCAGATGATCCCCAAATCCAGCTGTGAAAAACCTGTTGCATCATTCCCAAGAACACTCATGGCTGTACGAGCTCAGAAGGTGTTTCTACTCAATACTGAGCAAAATACTTATATTTCAGTTTTAAGTTTTAAGTTAAATGAACTTTTTTGATTTTAGCAAATGGCTGCAATAAAACAAAGAGTGAAAAATGTAAAGGGGTCTGAATACTTTTCGTACCCACTGTAAACATTGTTTTGTGTGTTTTTTAGACTCATTTTGTGTATTTTGGCTTTATTTTTGTACGGTTTCCTTTTGTCTGCTTTTGAAAATTTATATATTTGTTGGCATTTCATTAGAGACAGAAATTCATGTAAAACAGATTGTTATATCATTTTTAAAAATGTACATAAAAAATAAATCTAAATCTAAACTTTAAATGTAAATCTAAATGTTAAACACGTGATTGACAGGTACTGACCTGCCCAGTTTGCATAATTTCTAAACATTTAACTTTACACTTTCCGACCGGTTTAACATTTAGATTTAGCAATCAAAAGTTTACGTTTACATTTCGATTTATTTTCCATGTACACAGTTTTAACAGAGATATAGAACACGCTGTTTTACATTAATTTCTGTCTCAAATGAAAGGAAAATTATTTAAATGTGAGAAAAATGAGCAAAATGTTCAAATTATGACAAGTATGAAGCAGTGGCTGAGTTTTTACACCCCATAGAAATGTGTTGAAGTCACTTTGGCAGAGTTTTTGGGGAAAACACAAGAAATTGTAAGAATGAATTAAGAACAGTGAAACCTTTCAGAAAATGTCAATTAGAGAGATTGTTTACAGTGGAGATCAAAACTTTCCAGCAAATAATCTTTGATTTATTGATTTGAAGCCTAAACTATATCTGTATCTGATTTATCTGAAATCATTTTGTTCTCCAGCAGCTTTCAAACACAAGTGCTGGAGGTTTGCTTGAGCAGACTACTTGCAAAGTTCCCGCACCCAAAGAAACCAGCTCCTGCATCATCCCAGACAGACACTCTAAACTCACCAGGCTGCAAAGTGGCAAGTTTTTCTCTGATTGCAACCCAAAAATGATGTGAAACTTCTGCTGGAGTGTCATAAGCGTGTTTATCTGCAGGGAAATAAAACCCACAGAAGCAGAAGTTTAAGTAGGCAGTCAAAGAAGAAACAAATGATAAACTATATTTGCTTTTCCAGAAGAAAATGCACGTGAAGATGCAGCTGCTGCCATGCGTAGCAGTACGCTGTCATTGGGTGCTATGCAGGAAAGCACCTGGACAGGGACCACTCACACTCCCATTCACTCCTACTGGGCATTCTAGAGGTATTAGCCTAGCATTAGCTCATCATTAGCATTAAGCTAGCCCTAGCATTAGCCTAACAATAACATTGGTCTAACATTGGCATGAGCTAAGCATTAATCTAGCATTAGCATTGCTATTAGCTAAGCATTAGCCTACCATTACATTACTATTAGCTAAGCATTAACCTAGTATTAGCATTGTTCTAACAATGGCATTAGACAGGGCTAACCAAGATTCAGAAAATGACAAAGTGAGACTTTAGTGACATGATGCGTTCCAGCAAAAAAACATGGCTTTGTCCTGTTTTAACGTTGATTTATACCTAAAGACCAGTGTTGGGAACGTTACTTTAAAAAAGTCATTAGTTATAGTTACTCACTACTTGTTCAAAAAAGTAACTGAGTTAGTAACTGAATTACTCTATAATAAAAGTAACTCATTACTAAGGAAAGTATCTATTTGCGTTACTGTTAAAAAAAAAAGTTGCATATGTCAAATAATTCATATTTTTTAGATGTGTGTGTCGTTGTGAGGCGTTTCCTTAAATTTGAGTTGCTTTCAACGGATGTAGACAAAGTCTTCACTCCTGGATATAATGTCCACTTCACATGTACGTTCTTGTTTTTGATTAAAATTAATTTAAAGTTGTGTTTGTATTGTTACTTTAAAAATGCCAACTTTTCGTGTGCGTGTGTGTGTTGGCACATGAGTAAAAACACTACCTCTGATTGGCTACCATGGAACATGACGCCGCCTTAGCCAATCATAATCTCTCACTGTGTTTTTAACCCACCTCCTCACTACAGCTGAGTCAGAAGCCAGGGATGCTTTTGGATCACAGTTTATTCAATCAATGCATGTAATGCACCACATTGAACGTTCAGTAACGATAACGGCGTTAAAAAAGTAATTAGTTAGATTACCCCGTTACTGAAAAACAAACGGCGTTATTCCAAACACCTTCACCTCCATGCCACGCCTCTCCCTCCTAATGCTAGTTTTAATTACAGACATGCAAACACCAACGGCATGAAAAAAGTGAGTCTGGGGGGGGTCCTCCCCCAGATAATATTTTTGATTTTAACACAAATTAAGCAATCTGGAACACTACTAGTACAATAAGGCAAAAATAGCACTAACCTAGCATTAGCCTAGCCACTGAATCCTCTGTGAAATAATAGAACATATAAAGTTGAAAATAGCAGATGAGCAAAGATCACATAAAGTGTCTTAGTGTGAGTTTCTATCAGGCTGTGACTTTCTTTAATATTTGATGGAATGTAATGTGCGTTGGTCTCACAGTAGCACGTTGGTTCTCTTCCCGTCCACTGGCCGTTTGTCATGCACATTCTTTCCTTGGATCCCACCAGAATCCTGTTATTGCAGCTGTAAGTCACCTTAGCGTGCGCTCCAAACATCCTCCTGGCACCAGGTGGGGTTCCAGGGTCAGGACATGTCATTTGAGTTCCAACTGTAGTGCAAAACAAACACAAATAATAATTTACTATTTTGTAAGGTTGGCTATTTAATCTCATATCTCAAATATTTATTTTATTTTTTTTTTTTTTTTAACGAAAATGCTTTTCTTTGTGTTTAATTACTCTGTATTTTATTTACCCTTTGTTCATGTATTTTATCACATTATGTTCCATTTTGTTACATGTCTTTTACCACTTGCAAATGAGAATTGGTTCTCATTGATTTACCTGGTTAAATAAAGATGTATAAAGTTTAATAAAGTTGAAATATAATGTTGAGATTAAAGTTGAAATGTCTACTTTGACATTATTATATTTCACTCTTATTCTTAAAATTTCAACTTTAGTCTCAAAATTTCAACATCATTTTTTACTTTACTTTATTAAAGTTAAATTGGCTCTAATCCTCTCCTGTATTCTGTCACCTTAGGATAAAAACCCACTCACCCACATGACAGAGACATGACATCACAGTAAGCCATCTGTGAGGACGCCAACTATCCATGTTGAGCCTTGGAACAGAAGAGACGATGATTTTAGAATCTATATGACTGGCAAATACATATTAATAAGTGTTTGACTCGCTAAAAACAGAGTCACTGATGCACTCTTTGAATTTCTATTCAAAAATACAATAGGTCATCAATTTACCAGTTACAGTAAAAGCCAATGAATTCAGAGAGGAATAAAAGTCAGGAGTTGTTTACCTGTAATCAGCAGAAATCTGTGTCCTCTCGTCTGTAGGACAAGGATTTATAGTTTCAGCAAGTGGACACACACGCTCACATGTTACAGAATGTCATTCAAACCAAAGTACAAGAACCACATGTTTATTCAGTTACTGAACACACACACACACGCACGCACGCATGCACACAGACACAGACAGAGACAGAGACACAGACATCAAAATGAGATTTGATTAGAATGGACTTTATTTAAGCCACATGTCAAACTCATGGATGGGGGGTCAAATCCAGTCCTTTAAACTATCCAATTTCGTGGCCACACTAGCCTGTCATTGGCTGATTTCATTAGATCTCAGAAGATAAGCAGGTCTGGTCCTGGTTAGTAGGTGGATGGAGACCACTGAGAATTCCAGGTGCCACAGTGGGGTGTCAGTCACCCCAGTGGTATCTGTCATTGTGCCCTTGGGCAAGGCACTTCACCCACATTGCCTAGTATGAATGTAGTGTGTGAGTGAGTGTTGGAGGTGGGAGGGGCCGATGGTTCACTATGGCAGCCTCACTTCCGTCAGTCTTCCCCAGGGCAGCTGTGGCTACAACAGTAGCTTACCACCACTAAGTGTGGAGTGAAAGAATGATGCCTTAATTCTGTAAAGTGACTTTGAGTGTCTATGATAAAGCGCTATATAAAACTGATGCATTATTATTATTATTATAATTTGGCCCGCAGGAGAAAGTCAGCAATATGATGGTCAGTTGTTCTATGAATCTGTGATAATCACATTTATTTATTTACCTGAATAATATCCACTGTTATACAGGAAGTTTACTATTATTCACGCCATAGTATATAGTCATCTTAAAGATATAAATAATCGTTTTAATCAGAAATAAGCTAAGTTAAAAGTGGACAAAAATAGTGGAAAAAGTGGTAAAATGTGATGTATCACTGATTCACACAGTGACTGTGATACACACACAGTGACTGTGACACACACACAGTGACTGTGACACACACACAGTCACTGTGACACACACACAGTGACAGTGACACACACACAGTCACTGATACACACACACAGTGACTGTGACACACACACAGTGACAGTGACACACACACAGTCACTGTGATACACACACAGTGACTGTGATACACACACACAGTCACTGTGATACACACACACAGTCACTGTGATACACACACACAGTCACTGTGATACACACACAGTGACTGTGACACACACACAGTGACTGTGATACACACACACACAGTCACTGTGATACACACACACAGTCACTGTGACACACACACAGTCACTGTGACACACACACAATCACTGATACACACACACAGTGACTGTGACACACACACAGTCACTGTGATACACACACACAATCACTGATACACACACACAGTCACTGTGACACACACACAGTCACTGATACACACACACAGTCACTGTGATACACACACACAGTGACTGTGATACACACACAGTCACTGTGATACACACACACAGTCACTGTGACACACACACAGTCACTGATACACACACACGGTGACTGTGACACACACACGGTGACTGTGACACACACACACAGTGACTGTGATACACACACACGGTGACTGTGACACACAAACGGTGACTGTGATACACACACACAGTGACAGTGATACACACAGTGACTGTGATACACACACAGTGACTGTGACACACACACAGTGACTGTGACACACACACAGTGACTGACACACACACAGTGACTGACACACACACGGTGACTGTGACACACACACGGTGACTGTGACACACACACAGTGACTGTGATACACACACAGTGACTGTGACACACACACAGTGACTGTGATACACACACACAGTGACTGTGATACACACACACAGTGACTGTGACACACACACAGTGACTGACACACACACAGTGACTGACACACACACGGTGACTGTGACACACACACAGTGACTGTGATACACACACAGTGACTGTGATACACACACAGTGACTGTGACACACACACAGTCACTGATACACACACACAGTGACTGTGACACACACACAGTCACTGATACACACACACAGTCACTGTGATACACACACACAGTGACTGTGATACACACACACAGTGACTGTGATACACACACACAGTCACTGTGACACACACACAGTCACTGATACACACACACAGTGACTGTGACACACACACGGTGACTGTGACACACACACACAGTGACTGTGATACACACACACGGTGACTGTGACACACACACAGTCACTAATACACACACACAGTGACTGTGACACACACACGGTGACTGTGACACACACACACAGTGACTGTGATACACACACACGGTGACTGTGACACACACACGGTGACTGTGATACACACACACAGTGACAGTGATACACACAGTGACTGTGATACACACACAGTGACTGTGATACACACACAGTGACTGTGACACACACACACAGTGACTGTGACACACACACGGTGACTGAAACACACACAGTGACTGACACACACACGGTGACTGTGACACACACACAGTGACAGTGATACACACACAGACTGTGATACACACACACAGTCACTGTGATACACACACACAGTCACTGTGACACACACACAGTCACTGATACACACACACAGTGACTGTGACACACACACGGTGACTGTGACACACACACACAGTGACTGTGATACACACACACGGTGACTGTGATACACACACACGGTGACAGTGATACACACAGTGACTGTGATACACACACAGTGACTGTGATACACACACAGTGACTGTGACACACACACAGTGACTGTGATACACACACACAGTGACTGTGACACACACACAGTGACTGATACACACACACAGTGACTGTGATACACACACAGTGACTGTGACACACACACAGTGACTGTGACACACACAGTCACTGATACACACACACAGTGACTGTGATACACACACAGTGACAGTGACACACACACAGTGACTGTGATACACACACAGTGACAGTGATACACACACAGTGACTGTGATACACACACAGTGACTGTGACACACACACAGTGACTGTGATACACACACACAGTGACTGTGACACACACACAGTGACTGACACACACACAGTGACTGACACACACACGGTGACTGTGACACACACACAGTGACTGTGATACACACACAGTGACTGTGATACACACAGTGACTGACACACACACAGTGACTGTGACACACACACAGTGACTGTGATACACACACACAGTGACTGTGACACACACACAGTTACTGATACACACACACAGTGACTGTGACACACACACAGTGACTGTGATACACACACAGTGACTGTGACACACACACAGTGACTGTGACACACACACAGTGACTGTGATACACACACACAGTCACTGATACACACACACAGTGACTGTGACATACACACAGTGACTGTGATACACACACACAGTCACTGTGATACACACACAGTGACTGTGACACACACACAGTGACTGTGACACACACACAGTCACTGATACACACATACAGTCACTGTGACACACACACACAGTGACTGTGATACACACACAGTGACTGTGATACACACACACAGTCACTGTGACACACACACAGTCACTGATACACACACACAGTGACTGTGACACACACACAGTCACTGTGATACACACACACAGTGACTGTGATACACACACAGTCACTGTGATACACACACACAGTCACTGTGACACACACATAGTCACTGATACACACACACAGTGACTGTGACACACACACGGTGACTGTGACACACACACACGGTGACTGTGATACACACACACAGTGACTGTGACACACACGCGGTGACTGTGATACACACACACAGTGACTGTGATACACACACAGTGACAGTGACACACACACAGTGACTGGCACACACACAGTGACTGTGATACACACACAGTGACTGTGATACACACACAGTGACAGTGACACACACACAGTGACAGTGATACACACAGTGACTGTGATACACACACAGTGACTGTGACACACACACACAGTGACTGTGACACACACACAGTGACTGACACACACACAGTGACTGACACACACACGGTGACTGTGACACACACACAGTGACTGTGATACACACACAGTGACTGTGACACACACACACAGTGACTGTGACACACACACAGTGACTGACACACACACAGTGACTGACACACACACTGACTGTGATACACACACAGTGACTGTGACACACACACACAGTGACTGTGACACACACACAGTGACTGACACACACACAGTGACTGACACACACACGGTGACTGTGACACACACACAGTGACTGTGATACACACACAGTGACTGTGATACACACAGTGACTGACACACACACAGTGACTGTGACACACACACAGTGACTGTGACACACACACAGTGACTGACACACACACAGTGACTGACACACACACGGTGACTGTGACACACACACAGTGACTGTGATACACACACAGTGACTGTGATACACACAGTGACTGACACACACACAGTGACTGTGACACACACACAGTGACTGACACACACACAGTGACTGACACACACACGGTGACTGTGACACACACACAGTGACTGTGATACACACAGTGACTGACACACACACAGTGACTGACACACACACAATGACAAAGCCTGGACCTATAAAGAAGGATCAGGTCCAGGTTAAATCTGGACCTATAAAGACTAACTGGTGTCTTCCATAAGAGAGATGATCAAATCATGCCAGTCTATGTGTATTTATGAGAAGAACAAAAATGGAATGTGGAGGCCTGTAGATGAACGTAAAAAAGTCTTTTTACTTCATTCTTCCTGGGATTTCTTGTGTTTCTTTGCCAGACAAGGAGGACAGTGATTAGCTAGGCTCCATTTTTGTTCTAGTTTGTTCCAGATGTTCCCTGTGACATCACTTGTGTTGGGAAGGTACTTTGGTAGAGTTTGTGGGGCCAAACACAAGAAATCACAATAAGAATGAAGTAAAAAAAAAAAAAAAAAAAAATTCTATGCATTCGTTTACGGGACTCCACATCCCACAATGCAATGCAATAAACTTCAGCAGCTTTAAAGGTATCCTCCTGTTTTTACAAATATGGTCTAAAACCTTTTAAATGTCCTTATTAGAAGATCTATGCCTAACAAAACACATTATTTTGCACCATATTTGTTTTATTCACTTTTAAAATTCTAGAAAAATTGTCAATTATAATTTAACACAAACCTGGTGAACCATGTTACAGTTCTATGTACAGTTCTACACATACTGTATGTTACCATTTAAAAATGAAATCTAGGGGTAAACTGAGACAAAAAAAAAAGGCTCAGACACCCACACCATAAATATTAAAACCTATAATTTAATTGATTATGAATCCTAACAAGGAAACCAGTAGATAATAAATAAATTAGATATTAGTTTTTAGTGTATTTTACAGCTGATTTAGGACCTGTTAGCATTAGAGATGCTAACAGAAAGCTAACACAAGAGGAAGGTTAACTTTTATTAGGTTATTTATTTCAGGCTCAGTCATTGTGATTAATTGTAATTGAACTTAAGAACATAATTGTAATTGACTTTCTGAGAATAAAGAATAATTGTGATTTAATTGTAATTAGAAAAAATGCTGGTCACTGTAATGGTAATTGAATTGTAATTGCACATGGGTAATTGAAAACGTAATTGTAAGTGAAAAATGTAATTGAGCCCAACCCTGATCAACGTTAACGGTTTGATCCTTTTTGGTGTTTAGTTTGGTTTCCAGATTGATTGATTAATGGAACCTATTGTTAAATTAGATTCTAATAAAGCTACTGATTGGTTTCCTTCAGGTGGGGGAAAGCTACGAGGACACTGAGAGTGTGAACCATGAAGGTGGGATGGAGGTGGGACAGCTGTGATCATCTACTGTACAGCAGTTAGTGACTGAACTGATCAGCAGAATGGAGATCAATAACACCAATACACATGTCTGAATACATTTTTACTGTGGATATTGTGTATTTTTGATCTTTTATTACATCAACGTGGTGATTAATAGACTGTTAGAATGAATAAGAGTGTAAGTATTCATTATTGTTATATGACGTTC
Source organism: Gouania willdenowi (assembly GCF_900634775.1). NCBI lineage: Eukaryota > Metazoa > Chordata > Actinopteri > Blenniiformes > Gobiesocidae > Gouania > Gouania willdenowi. The sequence goes on from NW_021144857.1 coordinate 133,591, forward strand.
AGCGTAAGATGTGATATAAATGATAACGTTTGTGTTTTCATTTAAAAATCAATCATTTTTTTAAAGAATAATCAGTTCTTTGTATATTGTTTCTGTTAAATGACTGAATGTTGTTTTATAATGTGTTACTGACTGATTCTATGCACCATGTTAGTCTGTTTAAAACGTGCTGTCATACATGATATTACCATATTTGACATAACAATAAAAACTTTGTTGTAAATAACTTGTTCTCGTCCATTGAAATGTAGATAAAAAGCACCATGATTATTCCTAAATACAGCATTTTCCCACATGAACTCAAACTACACCAAGTACAGCTTCTTTTAAACAAACCAGTTCATCACCATTTTCAAAATGTTTCCAATTCCAAAACCTTCTGCTTTTCCACTAAATTCCTTAAACTGTGTCAAACTCATTTTAGTTCAGGGTCTGAAAACGGCTCAGTGTAATCTCAAGTGGGACACACATTTTTTGGAGCAAAAACCAGTAATTTCATCATTAATGTGTCTAAGTTTACACTTCTATGTTTAAATAATATGTAAAGTATGGAAGGCACAGACAATATTCAAGCAATAATTAACAGATATCAGTCCCTGCAGGATCTTCACTTTACATTTACTGGATTTTGTGACTAATTTTTATTTACATTCATAATATTGGTGAAATATTTTGAGGATAATTGCTGAATTTTGGAAAAATTTAGAATTCTTTCACCAAATTGTGATTAAAAGTGAAATAATGATGGGGAAACTGTAAACCCTGCAAATATTGTTGACTTTCCAATAGAATGGGCAACAACAAATGGTGATTGGAATGGAATGGTTACATGGTGACATCTGGGATGAAATCCAATCAGATTAAACTACGGACTAGTTGGGAAGGTCAAAAGGTCAAACCTCGGACCACAAAGAAGAGCAGATGTGTGGACAAACTTTATATTTGATATAAATGAGGGACAGACAGTACAAAGCTGTGTGTCAACAACAAGCCTGAAGCGACACCTGCAGGAGAATCAAAGTATTGCACTACTGACAGCTTTTATTCAAACTTTGAAACATTTGAAGACATTTCTTTCCTTATATTAGATCACATTCCTTAATGGTGTGGTCAGTATTTTTCTTTAACCATAATTGGGATTCCCAGTTGAAATGCTGAACAGTGAAATGATAGAAATGTATTATTTTATTACATTTAAATAGCTTAGAGTTGCTCATGCTCAGACATTAGCAACATAATAAAAATCAGATTTTAGTGTCATACATGTACATGCAGCTCTCTGTATCATTTTGTGTAACTTAATTGGACACAATTATCAGACTTTGTGTGTTTCTGTTGTTGTTTGTGTGTTTTTAAAGTTCTTTAGGGGATTTATTTTGACATTCAGTCTATTTTTCTCTCATTTTGTGTATTTTTGTTGTTCCTTTTGCTCATTTTTCTGTCATTCTGCCTATTTGTGCTGTTCTTTTGTGTGTTGTGTCCTTTTTTTTAATTTCCTTTTGCATTAAAACACTTCTTAAAATGACTTAAATTTCAAAAAAAACAAAAAAAACATTAGGAAATGATTTACAACATTTACTTTGTTTACAGATTACTTGGGTAGGTTTAGGGTAGGACAACCATCATCTCCCATTTTAGTTTATTAAATTATTTTACTAAAACCATGATAAAGCTGTTATTAAGTCAGTGATTCTCAACATGTGGCTCTTTATTATTTTAATAATGATTCCCCCAGATAATCTTTAAAGAGGGAAACTTTTGTAACCACTTTTTACCTTTTTTTTTGGACATTTTGCAACTTCCTTTGTCCCATTTTTGTCCCTTTTCCCAAAATGTTGATACTTTTTTCAGATTTACCTTCCTTTTGCCATTCCATAACACCTGTTTCCTTTTTGGTCATTTCTCTTTTTTTGGCCACTCTTGACTGCTTTTGGCCCATTTTAGTCACTTTTTCTTAATTTCTTGCCAAGTTTTTGCCACTTTTGGACCATTCTTTGCCACCTTACTCATTTTTTGTCACATATTCATCACTGTGAACTCTTTGTTTATCTTCTCAGAACAGCATCAAGTGATTGACTTGATCACCATTCAATCAATCTAACTGAACCAATCTGTTTTCAACAATGAATCCCTCTGTAAAAAGTGAGGAGATTAACTTTTGTTTTCATAGAAGTGTGGGTGTCGCATCCCCCTCATCCCTCACAGGTGAGACGTGTCTGGATTGTGTTTTAATTTAAAAAAGAACAATCATTTTAAAATGTATTTGTTTTTTTAATCAACTACATTTCAATGACCCCACATGGGATCACGACCCCAAGGTTGAAAAACCCTGTTATATCATTTCCATTATAATTGAGCTGTTTTCATGATTTTAAAATGCAATTATAAAGCCTTTTATTTTAATACTCATTTTTATTATTTTAATTTGTGCCATTTTTCCATGTTTTGGTGCCTTACTTGAATAAATTGCTGCATATTGTTGCCTTGCTTTGTTGGACAAATAAAAAAAATTGACTATTCTGAATAAATACAGTTTTAAACACATAAACAGTATTAACTTTATTGTTAATATTATTCCTTTAAGCCATGTTTGAGAGATATTTTGGACGTCTGCTACACTGAAGTCAGAGTTTCAAACCCAAAATGCAGAGTTCAGAAGGTCATTGAACGCAGCATGAGAGAGAGTAGATGACGTTGGTGCAGCAGCAGCAGCAGCACTGTCCATCAACTCTGGAGTGGACCAACCCTGGATGTCCATCAACTCTGTAGTGGGTCAACCCTGGATGTCCATCAACTCTGTAGTGGACCAACCCTGGATGTCCATCAACTCTGTAGTGGACCAACCCTGGATGTCCATCAACTCTGTAGTGGGTCAACCCTGGATGTCCATCAACTCTGTAGTGGACCAACCCTGGATGTCCATCAACTCTGTAGTGGGTCAACCCTGGATGTCCATCAACTCTGTAGTGGACCAACCCTGGATGTCCAACAACTCTGTAGTGGACCAACCCTGGATGTCCATCAACTCTGTAGTGGACCAACCCTGGATGTCGTTCTCAATTTGTTGCATAGTGAGAATCGTTTTTATTAAACCAGGGGTGTCAACCTCATTTCACATCAGGACCAGACATATAAAATATTTATCCGTATCTCCTTTTACAACCTAAACGTAAACCTAAATGAATGATTTCTGATACGTTTGACACTCTTGATTTTGTGGTTTTAAGCTCCACCCTCTGACCCCATTAATGTAATCAATAATAATTACTTTTATTTAAAACGTGCCTTTCAGGACACTTAAAAACACTACAATAAAAACAGGATAATAAATAATATTAATTTGTAGTGTACACATTAGTTTAGATGCATACTGTTGTTGCTGAGTCATGGTTTGAGTAGTAAATAAAATTGCATTGCCATAGTTAATTATATAATTATATAATTATAGATGCCATAATGTTTTCAGTCTTAATTTACAGTGTTGACCAATTTATACCAAAACTTGACAAATTTTTATTGCTCACCAACTAAATGGAGTCATGATTAATTCATTCAAAATAAATACTTTATAAACCGTTATAAAAAACAAACACCTGTGAGGGTAAAATTGATTTAGCACTAACCAATTCATCTGAATAACCTATAACATTTTTAATAAGTGGAAAAATGCTGAATCTTTAGTTTTTTGAAGAATTGTAAGTTTTACGACTTCCAAAGTTTACGATTTACAAATTTTCATTAGAATAATTAGGTGTAAACTACAAAACTAAGAGGGCAGTGTTCACCACAAACAATCATAGAAGTACTTGATCAATTATTCACAGTCAAACTCAAGCTTTAAAGAAGGCCAGCACATGGTGCAGAACCTTCTGAATCCAATTTCTCACAGCAACTGAATGAAGAGTGAAAATCCTCCTTATATAGTCCAGTCCAGCTGATTGTCAACAACTCACAGTCGTGCTCAACTCTACAGGTGCAGCAGATCTCCCTGATTGACATGATGAGCTGGACATGGCTGTGCACTTTGTACCAATCTGTAACAGTATGGTAAATCCCCCAATAGATCCCCTGGAATTATCAAACATTTTGGCCTCAGTAAAAGATAACCAACAATTTGATCTCATTTCACATTTTGTTGCTATTTTCCTGCATGGAAACATCAGTGACAGTGAAAGAATCTTGTCAAAAAATTGCAAAGATGGTGAAAGTTGCATTTTTTTTTACACTAGACAAATGTTTTGTTCAGACATTGATGCACTTTACCACCATGTAGACCCTTATTTGTGTGAATGTGGACAGAAAAACAGAAACAGACTTTATGAGGAGAACGATTAAAGACTCAGACTTTCTCAAATTCAGCCCAAAATAATACAAAAATCATGTACATAATGAAAATACTAGTTAATTACAGTGTTTAAGTGGATTAAATTAAAGCAGAATTAAGTGTTTACAAGATAGAGGAATTATTTAATTCAGAATTGAAGTTGGAATAAACCAGCCACCTAATTCAGATTTAAGTTTAAGTTGGGATTCAATTTGCATTAGGAATTAAATGTTTACAAGGTGAAATTAAAGAGGATTTAACTTTTATTCTGAATTAAAGAGGAATTAAAGCTCAAATGTAAACGTGGCCAGTGACAAAAAAAAAAATAAGTTGATTGAATAAAAAACGTACTGAGTAATAAGGACATTAGTGGAAATGTAAAATTATCCCCTAAAAATAATACTGAAGTAAAATTTCAGTACATTAACTAAATTTGTTCACACTGTATGTACTGTATATATATATAAATGTCTCTGGGGTCACTGGACATTAGTGGCTGTGGTTGTTGTGGTTGATGTTGAAGCAGGGCTGGTTAGGAGAGGAGCTGTCTGTCAGTGTGTCAGCTGACAGTGCACTTATCATTTCAGTTTTGGCTCTAATTATTGATTTATAATCTTATTATTTTTATTATTTTAATTTTATTTGTTGAAATAGAGGTTCCTGACAAAGTCAAAAAGCCTTGATCAATAAACACATGAATGTGACTCTTTTATGTATTTAAAAACTAAAAACTAGTCGGTGCTGACACTAACACAAGACAAAGGTTAAAGCGTTCTCTGGTGGTCGACTGCCTTTATGGTTAAACACATTGATGTTAAAAACAGCCAAATGAAACTGCACTGGCAGTGTTTTCAAATGTTCATTCACTTTCTTTGCATAGGTGCACTTGTGGAAACTGTGTAACCATGGCAACAGAGCCAGAAAACATCTTCTCCAGGGAGATACCACAGCTAATGTCAATCATTAGTTAATGAAATAGTAATGATTATTATCTGCTAGCCTGGCTCACTTATCTTTTCATTTTATGTATGTTACAAGAAGAATACATCAGCTTCTAAAGACACCTGCTTGTATGGTGGATCATCCAGGTCTGGTAGTAGTGTGTCTGAATGTGTTCTACCTGCAGAATGCATTCATTATATACAGTATATAGAGCACACTATGGACCTCTACAGCTATGGAGATAATATGTTTGAAATGAAAGACTGAAATCACACAAATCAATGTATAAACATGAAACTTTTATTGTTGATGACACACACAAGTCATCCAAAACACATTTTTACACAATATGTTGTGTTTTCAGTGGTTCTTGGTACTTGGCATAAAGAAGCTTTGTGAGCTGGTGTTGGGCTTTTTGGGTTCCTCTCCCTGCTTGTGTTGTCCTAAGAATAAGAACTGAGTTCCCAGACGACCAAGGACATTATGTGGGGTTCAGACCTGCCCTTGACTGAACCTGGACACATATCTGCCAACCACCTGCTGCTTCTCAGGTCTGTCAAACTGAGCAACCAGATCTACAGGGACGGGGATTGACATCAGCTGGGGCGGAGTCCTCCAAAACGTTTTCAAATAGGAGGTCTAGGAGCTGATCCACGTAATCTGTGATACAGAAAAGCACTTTATTATCTTTACTGTTTAAAACCTATGTTGTTGTGTTTTGATATCTAATGATGGTCCTAACTAATTTTTTTTTTTTTTTTAATTAAAAATGCCTCGCTATAGTCTTTTGATTTTGGGTGATTTTTGGTTTTTGTCATTTTTTGTGCCTTACTGCTTTCTAAGTCCTGTTTAAGTATGTGCATTATATTTGCAGTAGTTTTTATGGTGTAAAGATGGTCCTAACTCAATGTTTTTTTTTTTCTTTTTTTGAGAAAATATGCCTTGCTTTTGCCTTACATTTAATTTTGGGTGATTTTTGTTTTTTGTCATTTTTTGTGCCTTACTGCTTTCTTAGCCCTATTTAAGTATGTGCATTATATTTGCAGTCGTTATTTGGGTCTAATGATGGTTGTAACTCAATTTTTTTCTTTTGAAATTTAAAAAAAAAAAAAAATGCCCTCCTTTTGATTTTTGGTGATTTTTGTTTTTTGTCATTTTTTGTGCCTTACTGCTTTCTTAGCCTTGTTTAAGTATGTGCTTTATACTTGTAGTAGTTTTTAGGCTCTAATGATGGTCCTAACTCAATTTTTTGTTTTTTGAAATTTTTGAAAAAAAATGCCTTGCTTTAGCCTTACTTTTGATTTTGGGTGATTTTTGTTATTCGCAATTTTTTGGTCCTTACTGCTTTCTTAGCCCTGTTTACGTGTGTGCATTATATTTGCCATAGTTTTTAGGGTCTAATGATGATTCTAACTCAATTTTTTTTTTTTTAATTTTCAAAAAAAAAATGCCTTGCAATAGCCTTACTTTTGATTTTGGGTGATTTTTGGTTTTTGTCATTTTTATAATACTGAGTTCATGATACTGATTTCGCGATACGATTCTCTCACGATTTATTTTACAAAATGGGACTGTAGACAAATGATGACTAAAAAATATTCCTTTATTTTTGGGGGGGGGGGAAAACTAGAAAATACTGTACTATTTTCCTTTTATTTTTGATTGTTAAAAGAATCCATTGATAAACTATTCAAAACAATGCAATTGAACTAAAAATAAATCTTGAATGAAATAAATAAAGGAATAATACAAATGAAGAAGAAGCCTATTAATTTAAAATCTGGTTCTCTAGTAAACAATGCAAAACTACATAATAGTTCTTTTTCTTTTTAAAAGTGCAACTGAAAATGTATTTTGTGCCTTAACAATTGGACTTAAAAAAAAACACTCTGCACTGTCTCTTACGTCAGATTTGTTTGGACCAGCAGAGGGCGCTGGTAACCCAGTGGTCGGTTGGCATGCAGCTAATTTACCGGTGAAGAAGAGATGCTATGCTAGCAGACAGAGCTAATAGAAAAACGTGACTTTTAAAGATATTCACGTAATATTACAGATATTTTTTTGGGGCTAAAGGGGTAAGGAATCATTTATGAACATGTTTAAGAGTAGAAGGCGGCCAGAAAGAAAGTAGTAGCAGATTCTGCCCGCCTCCAACACCTCTGGAAGGATAAATAGATAGCGGCCTCTGCTGTTTAAAAAAAGTACTGCGATTAATTTTTCAGAGTATCGATGTGAACTGTGATACCTATGAATCGATTTTTAACTGCCTTACGATTAATCGTTACATCCCTAGTGATCATGAATTAAAATGATGGTATAATTATAATTTAAAAAATATGTTGCTGTTGTAATTGTATATACATTAGAAATGAGTTCAGATAATTTACATTGTAATAGTAATTGCCATGAAAAATCTATAAAAATTATAATTTAGTGTTAAACTGGGGAACCATGTTACAGTTCTATGTCCAGTTCTATATATACTGTATGTATTTTGAGCGATACTTTTGGGTGTGACCAATACTAGACTGAGTATTATGTGGCCCACGTCTGGTCCAAACCTAAAGCTAATAAATGATTGCTAATCAGGATGCAGCAAGTTAAATTTACTTAACAAGAAATATTGAAAAAATATGTTAAATCTTAAAATAAGAAGGTCCTGATAAATATTCTAAAGCGTTAAAATAAGCAGAAATGGATGATTATAAGATTAAATTACTTGAAATCAAACTTCCTACAGCACAATAATAAGTGAAATATACTGACTATAAACAAATTATTATCATTTTTTTAATTTTATTTTATTTTTTTAATTTTGCAAATGAAAGCTTTGGAACAAGAAGAAAACAACTAATCTAAGTAAAAACTGACTCAGTATTAGTGAAAAATGATTAAGCTGTTTCTTGATACAAGTTGACTCATTTTGAAGTGAACTTAAATCTATATTAAAACCAAGTTTTTGTTCTTAGAATAAACATCTTATCAGAATCACAACCAGTGATACACTCCACAGTCCAGAGAAGGCCTCAGTGAGAATTGAACTCACGACACCTGGTTTACTAGACCAGTGCTCTAACCACTGAGATATGAGGCCCTGTGTGTGATAGCATAGATGATTTTTCACATGGCAGATATACACCACACCACTTACATGTACAACTGGGCATCACTTTTTTTTAAGTTTTGGGGGCGGGGCTCTAGAAATCCATCTCATGGTGTAACTTTTTTCTCAATCAGCTCTCAACAAACACCCATGTATCTTAACCACATGCCAGTTGTGCTACAGTTGTTATATCATGCTTTAATTGTCTACTCACCACTTTCTAGGTGTTTTGAACCGTAAGCGCTTTAACTCGTAACCAGTGTTGTGTGAGTTACTGAAATAAGTAATGCGTTACTGCAAAAAATAACTTTTGAGTTACTTAGAATGAAAGAATGTATTATTTATTTTGGGTCATTTGTGTCCGTACAGCTTCATATTAGTGCTGTAATAATATAATAATCCACTGTTGATCAACTGTGCCCCTGTATTAACATTGTTTTGTATAAAAACCTCTGATAAATGAAATGTTACTGTATCCAACCCTACAGTTTATAATCATTTACATTAACAGAACTAAACTCTGCTCAGTATTAATCTTTACAAACACCAATCTGACTGAAACACTAAGTATTCTTTCAATACCAGTTTATTTATCTGAGACCAGCAGAAACTGTAAATATTACAAGGAATTGTGAAATAAATAACACACAAAACATCCTGAATATTATTAAAAATTAAAGTGGCTTCAGCATCATAAAACAGTTGTGTTTAGCCTTAGAATGTTCCCTTACAGGTTAAGTACAAAAACTAGCAATAATGTTCAACATAAACACAAAAAGCCTTCTAAAATAAATAAATGAAAGCAATCTGAATTAACATTAGGAATACATTTTGACCAACTCTGCTTTACAAAAACTGCCATAAAACAACCATAAATGATGTGCATATAAAGCACAAAACAGCTGCTCCAAAATTAAAACAGTATTTTTTCAGCCTTAGCACAGTAATGTAAAGTAAGCTGTGTGTATTCCAGGTGCACATTCTGCTGTTGAAAATGCTTATAAAAATAAATGTGGAAAAACAAATTCACAGCATTTTTCTCAACAGTCACAGTTCATTAAAATCCATACGCTGTTGTTTCGGTGCAGAGGCTTCCATCACATCCACCAATGTAGCGTTAGCTTAGCGCTTCACCGATGCATCGTTTGGAGACAAATGAGTAAAATAATACGCATATTTCCACTCTGAGAAGCTCGTCCTGCTCTCGCATTGACTCGCTATGATTGGTGCACGTGATGTAAACAGAAACATGCTGACAATGCTTCTTCTTCTTCTTCTTCTTGTTTTACCGTGGTTGGCACGGCGTCCAGCAAAAATATGTAGAGCCACTGTAAACAGGAAGTACACCGCAGCTAGCAAAGTAACGGACAAACGCAGCATAATGTAACGGTAACAGCGTTATTTCTTTAAAAAAATATTGCGTTACAGTACAAGTTACTGTAAAAAGTAACGCACTGCTCGTAACCATGTTTTTACAGCTTCATAGGTCAGTTAGCTCAGCTGGTCAGAGCGTGGTGCTAATAACGCCAAGGTGATGGGTTCAAGCCCCATACTGGCCAGATCTTAGCAGTTTGTAAATGAAAATGTTATTATGTATTATCTTATTGTTAACCATCTAACCATTAGAAACACAGCTTATTGGGTCATATTTCATCTGATCAACCAAATTCAAGGATTCACAGCCAGCAGAGACACTCTATGAGGTGTGTGTATTGTTCTTTAACATAAAGTTCTATATTTGGTCCTGTTTACTTTCTCACATGATTAAAAACCACATCATGCTTCACTTGAGGTGAATCTAGACCCACATTTTATAGAGGACCAGAGTCACTTGTTTGCTCCATACCAGAGTTCTAGTGAGCTTTCACATATCACAAACAGACCAGAACTATCAGAGGAAATGAAGCATGGTGCTGATCACAGAGGAATGTGTGAATGTTCAGCACAAGCAGCAGACACTAACTTATTCAGAGAATACATTCTAGAGAAGTTCATGTCTCCTTTGAGAACTGGAGGTAAGGAACCACTGATATACACTTTTTTCTGCAAAATACTCACAATTTCCAACAAGAATAAACAGAATTCTTCTTCAACACCTCAGACTGCTCCTTCCTGATATCATTTATTCTAAAATCAATCACAACATTCTTCACGTGTGGAAACTCTTCCTTCCAGGTCTGATACCATGTCATCAGGTAAACAAAGAACCTTTTACATTTTTGTTGATAATTATCTGAACATTTTTCACAGATTCATCTCCAATGATCAGCGTATGAGGATCCCTCTTTTTCTGATGTAGCTTCTGTTTTCCTGAAGCTCTCTCAGTCTTCACCATGCTGTTAGCTTGTGTTGTTCTCATTAGAACAGAACTCTTATTCATTCCCATTCACCAGTGAGGAAAATCTATTATCCACCTTTACATGGATCTGGGCTTGTGGTTCAGTGTGTCTTCTTCCTTTCACCGACCTCCATTTCTGTGTCTGAGCAGAAAAGTGAGTTAACCCTCTGTAGTCGATGGACGCGTCGCCGCATCCTGATCACATGACTGATTTAAGACAGCAGAATGACTAGATGCATCCTCACAGTGTCCATTTAAACTGTTAAAACTATAAACTAGTTTTTAAATGATCTTGATAGAACAAGTAGAACAATAGTTATGATAGATTAAAAACGCTGCACTTTTCCTGGTCATTTTTGTTGCGTTCAGTGTGTAAACGAAGAGTAAAAACGGGACGTTCTACCTTCTCTCACAAAGCAAAAGTGTTTGAAAGCAAAAAATACACCTCTTCCCTATTGGTGAAAAACACACATCAACCAATCAAAATGTGATGACAACTCATGACGTGTGGTTGCTGAGGAAGCGGTAAAGTGTGTGTGACGCGCTGCAGCGCTTCAGACAGAGCAAACAGAGACGATGAGGGACATGATGAGTGTCTTAGGAGGACGACTAAGTCGGTGAACCATCTTGTTTATAGAGGAAAATAAATGTTCTACTCTTATAAACAGCGCTACATAGAGGAGAGGACATGGAACATGTAACAGACTGATCTCAGCTGCTCAGGCAGCAGAGGCTCCGCCCCCTGAGCTGAGCCCTGCAGACAGAGGAGGCTGTGACTCTGAGGAAGGAGAACAGCAGGAGTCCAGATAAAGACACTGTCCTCCCATAGTGCAAAGGACCTGTGTCTAATGTTATGATACTGTTCATCATCACCCACTGGTTCAGAGACACAGATGATGGTCAAAAAGCCCCCAAAGGCAGACTGAAGTGCAGGCTCCGCCTCCAGGTGGACACTAGGTGATGGGACACACCAGGTATTGATGGAAAGACAATGAAGCCTATGAATGAAAACAAACTTTCTTGTAACAATGCTTATACACTGTCTTGTTGGTGTAAATCTACATGTCTAATAAACTTAAACCTACACCATCCTCCCAGTCCTGTTATTCTATACAGTACTTAACAGAAACCTAAAAGCTGCTTGGTCTAGTTAACCTCCTGAACAATGTACAACATATAATGGGATCCTGAAATTAGGACAGAGAGGAATAGAAGTGAGACATGATCATTGATGAATATTAAAATTAATAAATGACAGATTTAGTGATATTTTCATAGACTATTTATTCACCACATCAACACAGAATATTTCCTCATACATGGCAACCTTTAAAAAGTGAGAGAAGACAAAGAAAGAAATGTGAGAAAGAATAACACCTGATGGACATATGATCACAGTACTGGTATCTAGAAAATGTGGGAAAATAGTTGCGTCATCAACTCTATACAGTATTTACTTAGAGGAACCTCCTGAACAAACAATGAACAACATATGATGGGATCCTGAAAACAGGACACAGAGGAACATGAGATGAGATGAATAATAAAATGTATAAATTACAGATTGTGATTAAGTGATATTTTCACAGACTATGTACTCACCACATCAATAAACAGTCACCTTAGACCTCCACAGCAGTAACACAGACATGGCAACCTTTAAAAAGTGTAAGGAGACAAACAGAGAAAGGTGAGAAATAAACACCTGATGGACTTGATCAGATGATCACAGTATTGATATGTTCACTCTAGAAAAATAGCTGAATCATGTATTCTATACAGTACTTACTGAGAGGAAACAACGACAGGCTCCCAAAAATGAGTGACATCATCCTATAAGAGACAGTGAGAGGTTAAGGCTGGAAGAAAACAGCTGTTTGTATAAACAATACCTCATTCTTATATTTATTCCACCAAGTGTCTTATATATTAAGACTTATTAAGATGCACTAATTCTTATTCTTTACTTGTTTTTCTCTCAAGTTAGATACAAAACGTTTTCTCTGGACTGTACTTTGTGAAATGACAGTAAAGTTTAATCTAATGTTATCTGATACATTATAATGAGTGTTTTGATCATTATATTTTACCTCATCAGGCTACAAAATAACTTTCTCAACAGTTCACTCTTCTCAGCGACCCTGTAAATAAAACAATAAACATGCCTGTGGCACACATATAGCTACTCAAAGAGTAAACACACGTAAACAAAAAGGGGGCGGGCTCACATCACGCTATGGTAACCCACAAGGACAAAATGCGAAAAAAAAGTCCGAAAAAACTGTGGTGGGAAAAAAAAAAAATACATCTTTTTTTTTTAAACTCAAATTTGCAAAAAAAAATTTTTTTAAATATATTTTTATGTATAAATTCAATAAATCTTTTTTTTTTTTTTTTTGCCCAGCATGCACAGCTAGCTAAATTATAAAATGTCCTACTTCTAACGACTGATTGTGTTAAAGTTAACAAGCACAACAAAAATAAATGACACCCAATCTTGATTGATATCTGACCCAGGTAGACGACAGTTCATCACTTCTTAGCTGTAGTTCAGATTCCCTCCACTCTCACCTGCGGAGGCCGCGGGTCTCTCCTCCTCCTGTTTCCCCTTCCCCTCATCCACCTGACGACCACCTCCACCATCATCACCTGTGGGCTGTGGACGCTTCAGATGCTGCTGAAGATGAAGCTCCACCATAGCCATCAGCAAACATCTGTGTTATTTTCACACATTTGGCAACATCTGCCTGAAGAGCTTGTAGCTTTTTATGTCAAATTTAGAAATACAAAAATACACATAACTACATAAAACAAAAAAACTAAACAATATTTACACAAAAAGTACACAAAATGATAACAGAAATGCACAAAATGACTCAAAAAAACATACATTACAGAAAAATACACCAAACGACAACAAAAATATGAAATTGACTCAAAATACACAAAACTAAATATTTATACAAAAATACACAAAATGACTCCAGAATCACACTACAAAGGCATAAAATAATAATAATAATAATCATACAAAAAATGCACAAAAACACAACAGAAAGATATATAAAATACACAGAAAAAAACATACATTACAGAAAAATACACCAAACAAAAAAATATATAAAAATTAGTAAAGAAAAAAAACCAACAAACACATTTATCATGTTCATGTCCCATAGAATTAAACCAGGGAAATCGCACACGCTATTTTACTTTGCACCTGCAAATAAACCCATTTATAACACTAGAGAGTGCAGAGTATGTACAGTACACCTCTTTGTACATCCAACCTTCAAACACATACTCATTTGGACATAAATGATGACTCTACTAAAGCTCCAACTATATGAATACATACTTCCGATAGTCACTGTACTAGTTTCAATCAATCTTTATTTGTATAGCGCCAAATCATAACCAATGGTATCTCAAGGCACTTTACAGTAGAGCAGTCTTAAGGACGGACTCTTCATTTTATGGATACACACATATGCATATATACGTATATACACATACATATGTATCCCACACCCAACATGAATTCATCATGGCGGCAAGGAAAACCTTCTGTTAAGCAGCAGGAACCTTGTAAGGATCCCATTCCTATGATGAACAGCCATCCACGTTATGCTGTGTTGGGTGTGTGCAGAGAAAAGGGTGGAGACAGAGCCGCTGAGTCTCTGTAACTCCACACTGAGGATCCCACGGACCTGCAAGACAAAAGCCAGAAGGAGTACAGGAGCAAAACACACAAGGGAAGAAGCAGACATAGAGGGAGTGTTTGAAAGAGGAATGGGACCCTCTCCGGTCCCTCTCTAACCTAAATGACCTCTCTCTTAACGCCCTCTCCAACCTCTCTCCAACCGAGCATGCCAGACCCCCCCCCCCCGGCAGTCTATGCCTATTGCATCTTAATTATGAGCTATGAGCTGGTCCCTAACTAAAAGCTTTATCAAAGAGGAATGTTTTGAGCCTAACCTTAAAGGTAGAGAGGGTGTCTGCCCCCCGAACCGTGGTTGGTAGATGGTTCCAGAGAAGTGGGGCCTGATAACTGAAAGCTCTTCCTCCTATACTACTTTTAGAGATGAATGGAACAACGAGTAGTCCAGCATTTTGAGAGCGTAGTGTTCTGGGGGGATTGTATGGCACTACAAGCTCCTTGAGATAGACTGGTGCCTGTCCATTTAGGGCTTTATAAGTGAGAAGAAGAATCTTGAATTCTATTCTATATTTTATGGGAAGCCAATGCAGAGAGGCTAATACAGGAGTAATGTGATCTCTTCTCCTAGTTTTAGTCAGTACACGTGCTGCAGCATTTTGAACCAGCTGAAGTGTCTTAAGCGACTTGCTCGGGCAGCCTGCTAAAAGAGAATTACAATAATCCAGTCTAGAGGTAACAAAAGCATGGACTAGTTTTTCGGCGTCGCCCTGAGACAGGATAGATCTGATTTTAGCAATGTTACGGAGATGAAAGAAGGCAGTTCTTGAAGTTTGTTTTATGTGAGAGTTGAAGGATAAGTCCTGATCAAATAGAACCCCAAGGTTTCTAACAGTTGTGCTTTGTGCCAGAGTAATGCCATCTAGGGCAGTTAGGCTAGCATAGGTTTCTCTAAGGTGTCGCGGGCCCAGTACAATGACCTCAGTCTTGTCTGAGTTGAGAAGAAGAAAATTTTGGTCCATCCAGGCCCTAATGTCCTTTAGACAGGCCTCAAGTTTAGATAGCTGATTTGTCTCACCTGGCTTCATTGATACATACAGTTGGGTATCATCAGCATAGCAGTGGAAGTTAACAGAGTATTTTCTCATAACATTACCAAGGGGGATCATATAGATACAGAAGAGGATTGGACCTAGCACAGAGCCCTGAGGAACCCCGTAGCTTACTTTAGTGTACACAGAAGACCTATTATTCACGTGTACAAACTGGTACCTATCAGATAGGTAGGACTTAAACCAGTTTAGGGCAGTCCCTGTGATTCCAAGTAATTCCTCTAATCTCTCTAGTAGAATATAGTGATCTATAGTGTCAAAAGCTACACTAAGATCTAATAAAACCAGCACTGAGAGTCGTCCTTCATCTGAAGCCCAGAGTAGATCATTAGTTACTTTAACTAAAGCAGTCTCTGTGCTGTGTTGAGCTCTAAAGCCTGACTGGAAGTCCTCGAACAGGTTGTTGTTTTGAAGGAAGTCACAGAGCTGAGCTGCCACAACTTTCTCAAGAATCTTTGAAATAAAAGGAAGATTAGATATAGGCCTGTAGTTTGCTAAAGTGCTGGAATCAAGAGTAGGTTTTTTGAGAAGGGGTTTGATTACAGCTACTTTAAAGGACTGTGGCACGTAGCCTATTGATAGGGATATATTTATTGTCTCCAACAAAGATGGGCAGACTAGGGGAATAACTTCTTTAAACAGCTTAGTTGGGATCGGATCTGAAAGGCAGGTCGATGGTTTGGAGGATGAAATAATAGAGTTAAGTTCCTGAAGTCCTATATGTGTGAAACAGTTTAGGTTAGGCCTATTTACATTTAATGGTACAGCAGGCCCAGGTGAAGGCAGGGAGTGGCTAATTTTATCTCTAATCTTGTGAATTTTATCGTTAAAAAATGTCATAAAGTCCTCACAGCTGAGGGCTAGAGGAATCATGGGCTCAATAGAGCTCTGACTTTGTGTTAGCCTGGCTGCAGTGCTGAAAAGGTACCTCGGATTATTTTTATTTTCTTCAATTAGTGAGGAGTAGTATGTAGATCGACTATGTTGTAAGGCTGTCATGTATTTACTATGGCTTTCTTGCCAAAGTATTCGTGACTCCTCTGTTTTATTGGAGCGCCACATTCTCTCTAATTTACGGGTTGTTTGTTTGAGTGTGTGAGTTTCAGAGCTAAACCACGGAGCTTTCCTCTGACGTTTAATAGTTTTTGAGTCCAAGGTGGATTTTAGTAGACTAGCAGAGCTATCGACAAGCAGATCCAGTTGAGAGGGGTTATAATTAATATCATAGTTATTTATTGGATGGTGCACTGAGTTTAAGGCAGCAGGAATGGCCTCTTTAAATTTAGCCACAGCACTATTGGACAGATTTCTACTCGTAACTATTTTATTGCACAGTGCGAGATCCTCTAGGATGATGTTAAAAGATATTAAAAAGTGATCTGATAGCAGAGGATTTTCAGGGTAGACTTTTAGTTCATTAATATCAAGGCCATAT